>NC_056743.1:219238218-219243218 GCF_019279795.1 Protopterus annectens
GAAGCCCTGTAAGCCAGGAAAAGATATCCTCTCAGCAGCTTGTAGGAGACCGAATATAGAGACAGATTCTTTAGGTGATTAGTGTAGGGCAGGGTATTCATGCCTTGAATTCTCCTGATGAGAATCCTTTGTGGACATTCCAGCTGTTGCAAGATGTCTGATTAGATACATGCCAAAGGGAGCACTCTATTCAATGATCAGTTGGATAAGGGCTGAGTAGTGTGATGCACCTATAAGGTGGGTGACATGGAATGATTTTCTTATTATCTTAGCTACATATCGGGCAAAGGCCAGATTGTTGTCTACATATGTTGCTAGAACCCTTTCTACTGGGAATTTTATCCGTGGACAAATTCACATGAGTTGACAGTTTCCAAAGGGCATTAAAATGCATTTTTTGGCATTGAGTTTGAGGCCATTGTTTTGGCGCCAGTCATCTGTCTGCATTAGACTTTTACTTTACTAATGTAACAATGGAATGATCTCAGTTGTCTTTATGTGTCAAAGCTAAAATGTTCACTCAAACAACAAAATTAGCAGTAAGTCACTTTTCCGTACAACTGCCCATATATTAAGTAGGGAACTAGAGTGAAAATAAAATACTGACTCTAATAAGCTAAATTAATTATAAACTTTTACATGGATACAATGGTTTTGCAGATACTAAACAATATTTTCAGACTAAAAAAAAAATTGGGATTTGTGACTGCTAGATGGGAGTCTCATATATATATATATATATATATATATATATATATATTTATATATATATATATTATTTATTAATTTAGTTTGTTAACCTGGAAAGCCCATTGGGCCAGGGTAGCCTGTTTTCAATGGAGGCCCGAGGAGAAAAGCTCCTGACAGAAAGACAATATACAATGTATTAGTATAGCATATAAGAACAACAGTTTAACATTAAACATACAGCTTGACAAGATTTTACATATCTTGAAATATATGAGCTGATTCAATCACCTATAAGATATTAGCAAAAACAATACATTTATGTTCATTTAATACACTACATGTATTTAGGCAAAGGAATTTTAGAGAGATGAATTGAAGCTGTGGCAGAGATTTGAATAGAATATGGATAGGTATCAGGAATCAGGTAGGATGGGTACAGGAGCACTTCCAGAGGGAGTAGAAGTGAGAGTGAAGTAGGGTTTTAAAGGATGGTAGGTTTGGGGTGGTTCTAATGTAAGGAGAAAGAGAGTTCCATAATCTGGCAAGGGAGAATGATAGTAGAAGTTGCCCTGGTGTGTGTAAAGGCTTGTAAAGTTCTAAGAGGTTCTGATTTGTGGATCTAAGTGTTATATGTGGCTGGTGAAGTTTTAGGGAAGAGGAGAGTGATGGACAGTTAGAAGGTTTGAAAACTAGCTTGTGTGTTGTAGTTAGTTGAATGAAATTTAGGTAGCTT
This sequence comes from Protopterus annectens, assembly GCF_019279795.1. NCBI lineage: Eukaryota > Metazoa > Chordata > Ceratodontiformes > Protopteridae > Protopterus > Protopterus annectens. Next base: position 219,239,642 of record NC_056743.1, read on the forward strand.
GTAAGTTCCAAACAATTTAGAGCATGTAGGGAGTTGCAAAGGTGAGTAGAGGATTTGGATCCTGTGGCAAACTGTGAAATTGTGTTATAGCATGAGGAATGTTTAGATTTTAAGGATGATTGGAGGATAGAGAGTAGCGGAGATCCATACAAAAGGGAGGGTAGGAGGTAGGTGGTAAACAGGAGTTGTCTAGAAGACAGAGAAAGGTAGCGTCTGTGTCGATTAAGCATTCCAAGTTTTTGATGAGTCTTTTTAATACTGGTTTGTAGGTGGATGTCAAATTTTAGCTGGTCATCGATAAGGATGCCCAGACGTTTTGTATGGGGAGCTATTTCAATAGATGTTTTGTTTAGGCTAAGTATAGAGAAGGATGCTTTGTCAACAGCAGTATGTCTAGAAGGGGCAAAGATCATTATTTTGGATTTGGAGGCATTTAGGGCTAGGTGATTGCCAAGCATCCAGGACTCAGTGGAGGAGAAGGCTTCTTGTGTAAGGTTTATTAGTAAAGGAAGAGTTTTGGCTGGGCAGATGATAGTGGAATCGTCTGCTTATTGCACCAGTTTAACATTGGGGATCTTTTGGTGGAAATCATTGATGAAAATGTTAAATAGTAAAGGACCCAAAATAAAGCCTTGGGGTACACCTGTTGGGGTGTGAAGGAAAGAGAAAGTGCAGTAGTTCCATTTTACAGCTTGTTCCCTGGCTGAGAGATAGCTGGAGAACCATTTGATAGACGAGGAGGAGAGATTAAGATGGGAGAGTTTAGAAAGTAGAAGCTCATGAGAGACAGTGTTAAAAGCTTTGGATACTTCGAGGAGGAGCGTAGAAACTATGTTCCCAGTGTCACGAACTGAGTTAATGATTTTGAGGAAGGAAAGAAGGGCAGTGGTGGTGCTATGTCCTGGTCTAAACCCATGTTGGGTAGGAGTTAGGAGTTGGTTGTCCAGTAGGTAGGGTAATAGTTGGAGTTGAATACATTTTTTGAGTATCTTAGAGATAGGGGATAGGATAGCAATAGGGCAAAAGTTGGAGACTGAACAGTTTGTACCTCCTTTATGGAGAGGGATGATGAAGGCCTTTTTCCAGAGGTGTGGTACATAGGACTCCTGAATGGAGCAATTGATTTTGATGCTGATTGGTAGGGCTATGCCATCAGCAGCTAATTGGAGAAAGTTGGATGGAATGTCATCTGGGGCATTAGAGCAAGGTTTTAACTTTTGTAGGAGCTTTTTTATAGTGGGGGTAGGAATGGATGTGAGAGTAAAAGGGGAGGACTTAGGGTTCATGGAAGTTTTTGTTATCAGTTAAGTTGGAGGGGATGTTGTTAGGGAAAGAAGAGGTGAGTTTGCCTATGGAGTCAATGAAAAAGGACTTGAAGTGGGTAACTGGGTGGAGGTCTGGTGTGTCCGGGTCAGGGCAAGGGTTCTCTTTTTGCCTGGGGATAATATTGATGAAATACTATTCCAAAATTTTCTGAGGTTGGTTTTATGATTATTTTGAATTTTAAAGTAGTAGGATTTGAGGTCAGTGGCTATTTGTTTTTTTACTTGATTTCCCAGTTGCTTGTATTCGGCAAGAGAGTTGGGAGTTTTGCAGTTTTGGTAGTATTTCCAGATTTTATCTCAGTGATGCATAAGTAGTTTTGTGTCTTTAGTTAGCCAGGGGGCTGTTTTGTATCTGAGTCTTTTGGTTCTACTGGGGGCGAAGTGGTTAAGTATATCAGTGAAAATTCCATTGAAATGTGATACTGCGGCATCTAAAGGGAGGGACTTTAGAGGGTTCAAGTCTATCTTTTTTAAGGTATTAGAGAAAATTAGGGGGTAGAAGTTTTGCATGTTGTGGGTGGCAATGTGTCTGTGCTGAAAGAGGATGGTGGAGGGGGAATGGTGTATGTAGGCAGGGAGATGGTCACTAAGGCAGTCTGCGAGAGTACCACTATCAGAAACTCGGTTTGGGTGGGAGACTAGTATCTTGTCAAGGATGCTACCTGTAGTGTAATCTTTATTTGGTCTAGTAGGGGTTTTGATTAGCTGTGTGAATTGATATAGGTTGATGCTTTGAGAAGGGGTAGATGAGTCAATGGAAGACCAGTTTATGCTGACATTGCCTAGGATTATAGTTTCGCTATTTATGTTGGAAGTGACCCAGGCAAGAATATCTTCCAGTATAGGGATATTGTTACCAGGAGGAATGTACAGGGAGGCAATGCATAAAGTTTTATTGTTATTTACTTTGAGAAGGGCGAGGGTTAGCTCAGCAGTGTCAAATGAGGATATGGGCTTAGTATAGGGTGTTACTGTTAAGGAGGAGGAGAAGAGTAAGGCTACTCCTCCACCTTTCTTTTGAGGTCTGTCACTTCTTATAAGTTTATAGTTTGTGGGCATAATTTCGGTATCTTTTATGTGTGGTTTTAGCCAGGTTTCTGTGATAGAGACAATATCAGGTTTGTTATGAGTGATCCAGGCATGAAAGGAAGGTATTTTATTATAAAGGCTCCTGGCATTAAGTGTGGCAAGGAGAAGATATTTGTGGTACAGGGGAGAGCTATGTGAATGTGGTTTAGAGGTGGAACTGTATGAAGGCCCTGTGTTAGGGTGTATGTCTCCAGAATAGAGGAGGAGGGTGATAAATTTTGAGTAGAGTATGAATAGGTATCTAATTTCTAATGGGTCACAGGTGTAGATATTGGAACCTAATGAGGTGAGTTTGGTGGGTATGGGAAGTGGTTTACTAGGGGTAAGGAAGAGCTTCCTTTGAAATAGAAAAGATTCATTATGTTTGTAGAGGTGGGGGGAGGCTTGGGTTGTAAAGGGAAAGTCTTTTTTAATGTAAATCACAGTTGTGTGAAAGGGAGGGGAGTGCTTAAACTGTGGGAGACTAGTAAGGTAGAGTAAGCAGAAGAGGATTAGGCTTAGAAATAAGGGTATTAGAGCATAGGCTGGTTTTGTTTGCATGGTGAAAGACAGAGTGAGTTGAGAGGAGAGGATTAGAATTAAATGTGTGAGGGTGTATTCACAGGGATATAGAAGGGTGGAGTGTGATACAAGTAGTGGGTGGTGGTTTGGTGTAAGACAATAGGTGTAGGATAGTGATAGGGTGTAGAGGGACGGAGGGACTTAGTTTGATGGGAGGGGTTTGTATAGGAATGGCTAGAGAGCTATAAATGTAGATGTACTGGGGGCAAGTGGGAATTGGGGGCAGGGTAGGGGAACGGAGTGAGTCTGCAGGGCGAACGGAGCGGGAAGAGCCAAGGAAGGAAGATTCCAAGCCCAGAAAGGAAACAATCAGTGGAGTAGAAAGGTAGGATCGGAAAAGAAAGTATGCAGGAGGGGGGGAAAGGCAGTTGTAGTAGTGAGTGATAGGGAGAAGGAAAGGAGTTGTAGGGAGATAATGGACTAGGAACACCAGGCTACAGCAGTATAGCCAAAGGTGGTGGAAATAAGTACAGCTAAAGGTGATTTTAGAATTATGTACAGGCTGCCATCTAGTGGGCAAATCTATGTCTGCAGCACTGACCACAGTGAACGTTCCCGAGCCAGGGGAAAAAAAAAAGGGAGGAAATGCTTGGCTAAAAAAC
>NC_056743.1:219548218-219633218 GCF_019279795.1 Protopterus annectens
TTTCGACACCATCCCCCATTCTGGAATTATAGCTAAACTCACTAAACTATGTATATATCCCTATGTCACAAGATGGGTTGCCAACTGGCTCAATGACAAAACCCACACTGTAAACATTGCAGACTCCAAATCTGACCTCTAAGCAGTGACAAGTGGAGTATCACAGGGTTCTGTGCTGAGACCTCTCCTGTTGGTATCTACTTCTCTGAAGTACAGGCTAACACAGAAGGCCTCTGGCTAATGAAGTTTGCAGATGACTGCAAACTAGGAGTCATAGTCAAGTCCCCAAATGATGTGGACATCCTATAGAAGGGCCTCGCTGAGACAGATGCCTGGTGTCAGAGCTATGGCCTCAAGCTCAGTGCCAAAAAGTGCAGTGTCATCCCCTTTGGTAAAAACTCTGTACCCATGAACTACCACATAGGCAGCAATCTACTTAACACCGAATGCATGATTAGACGCCTTGGGACCCAGATGGACAGTGGTCTCTCCTTTGATAGTCACAATGCCACAGTAGTCAGGAATTCCTTCTACGTGGCACACCTCATCATAAAAGGGTTCTCATCCAGGAAAAAAGAGGTCATTATTCCCCTCTACTCATTACTCATTGGACATATTATATAGTACAACGCCCCTTTTGGAATGTACCTCACAAGACATCTGCAGCAGCTGGGAAGGCCACAGAAGTACCTCACAAAGAGGATTACTGGCCTCATACAAATGCCCTACACTGACCATCTCAAAAACCCCAGCTTTACTCCATAGCATATCACCTACTCCGAGGTGATCTCTGCCTGACATATAAAGCTATGTCAAACCCAGAGCTATTGGACATGCTACACCTAAATAAATCCCAATCCCTCTGAGCTACATGCTTTAAGGACCTAAACCTTGTCACCACAATAAACAGGACATGCTGGAGGGATAGATTCCTTTCCCAGAGACTTCCCATACTCTGGAACAGGCTACCCATCTATGTCAAGCAAAATTCTTCATTAGCAGTCTTCAAGAAAAATATTGATGAGTGGATGGGAAATAGTAAATACACTCAGGGGATCACTTCTGTGTCTCTGCTCGACAGTGGCACAGGAAAACAACTTTCTTGGGTGGAGTAAGCCAGGGAACCTTGTTGGCTAGGCTTATGTAGGCCCTTGGGCCAGTACCCTAGTACCTACCTATGAACCTATGAATCAGCTGTCCGTATATTCCAGACTGTTCTTTTATGAATGTGCCAGACTGCTGACTGGGATCTTCATGCACCATCAAAATCTATGAAGTAGGTAGAATAAGCATTTAAACTCTGACGACTGAATACATTCGTACTGAACATATCTGCATTACTAAGTAATTGTTGACCCAGTACCATACCCTTCCATTCATTGTAGATGATGTTTTTGCACAGAAGATCATTGTGGCATAACACCACTGGGGACTTCAGGTTAGAGAGGTGATTCTTCAAGGCCTCAATTTCCTTAGACAGAATGTCAAATGCTGGAACCTCATTCACATAGATGGATTGTCTGAAATATATAGATTTGGATAAAGAAAGAGAGATTTAGAAACTAAACTCTGAAGATATTCATAAGCAAGTTCTCTAATGTCTCTGTTTAACTGAAAATTTAAGTTATACTAACTATTACTTTTTCATACATTTTAATGTATTTTACAACTGTACATTTGGATTTATCAAACATGGAAAAACAATAACAAAAAATGAAGGTAACTATTTCACCATATAAAAATACACACTTGTAGTGAAAACAGTGAATAAATGTGCATATTGTCACTCTATATAAGCCTTGTGCATCGTCTAAAGAGTAGTGGTCAATGGTTAGATCCAGTTATTGTCAGCATATTGTATAGTAAGAAACATGACTACATATTTTATCTTTTCTCCATTAAAGCCTGTTATAACCATCAACTTTCTGACTGGACAATACTCTTGAGCTATGCTCTGATCTGACTCATGTTTTCTTGCAGACTGTATTTTGTTGCCAAAGGACTGTGAGCTAAAGTAACCCTATGTGTTATCTTATGCCTAATCAAGAATATGATGTTAACAGACTAAAATTCAAGCACATTTTCCTGTTTATTTGTTTTTCTCAGTAAGCTTATATACTCAAAGTGATTCATGCATACTCTCTTTCAACAAGCATGGAAAGTGAAATAATTATTTCACCATCTTAGTGACCAAGGTTTGATAATACAGGAAGGAATGAAGAAGACACACACGTTTTTTAACAGATCAGATTTTTTCCATTTTGTCAATATTCACAATAGTGTCTGCATTCATCTTCATAATATCTTGAAAAAGCTTCTCTCAATATTTTACCGTGGATTTTCTTTTCAATACATCATTAGGGTAACAGCCTTGCGAATGCATATGTTACCATAATGCCATATGAAGTTTAAGAATAACTCCAATAATATATTTCATATTTCCTTTTTTATTTATAGCAACACTAAATACAGATTCCACAGAAATCCAAAATCAATTCCAAATACATCTTACTAAACAAAATGCTTGTCCCTATAGCTATTGTTAAGTGCTCATTCACAGGAAGCTTGACCTAGTGACCCAGACAGAAAGGAATGCAATTAGTTTTCATACATCCCTGCAGTCCGTTGGTTTTTGAAACTTTGACTACATGTGCTGTCAAAGAAAGCAAAAAGCAGAGTCTGGAAAATACCAGGGCATATACATTAGGAATAGTGCAAACATTTAATCAGCAAAACACAGATGTGGAATGCATAATGAATCTTGTACCCGCAAACAATGACTGACATTACAGCTGCAGTGCCCACTCACAGAGGATAATGCCCAATCACTATCTACCCTGTCTTATAACTGTTGGTAGCAGACTTCAACTCAAGCTGCCTTGACCAAGGATCTAGGAGCAAGGGCTTAGACAAATGCAAGATTGCCTATGTCATACATGATAATTGAATAAAGATGTTGTTTTTGTTTAACAAAAAACAAAGATGAAGTAGGCAGAGTTAAACAACCTCTTCAAAAGAGAAACTGTTAAGACTAATCTCTTCATTAACGAAAATATACCCTATGGAAACTCTAGCAATAGTAATCTCACAGGAAATAAAGCAGACTTGGAAAAAGAGATCGAAATTGCTCTCAAGGAATGAAACTGAGATTGTATCGCTATGGTTTATTTTCATTTATATAAATGTAAAATTGCCTGCGTCATACATGATAAATTAATAAAGACGTTTCTTGTTTAAAAAAGGAAAAAAGGGCTTAGGACAGACAAAAGGGTTAGAAGAAGGTGAGAAGGCAAACAAGATAAAGCTGTTGACAGGTAACAAGAATGAATCTCAACTAGTGTGAAGACTGTTGAAAGAAACTATAAGTCATTGTTTCTTGTTTCATTACTAATTCAAACAGCAGAAGAAACTACACATATGACATGCAGCACAAACCAGGGGACCATGCATTATCGAGGACTCATAAGTAAATCGTACAAATTAGCTGTATCATTCTCCATCTTGGTGGGTATTGTTGTGTACATGTGGTTGCATAGTGGTAAAGGATGCACATGGACATGACATGAACTGTATCAAGTAAGATTTATAAGTAGAAGGCAACTTGCTTTCAAAGCTTAATTATGTGCCACTTCCATTTTCTTTTAGGACGAGGGTCTTGGCTGGACTGTGCCCACTGGTTAGGCTAATATAGACACAAAAGCAGACAGTTATGAGCAGTGGTTTGCAGAGTGTGGTAGTGTTGAGCTAGGAAACGTAAAGATCATAGTTTGGAGAGTAAAGAAGTCAGCTAGCAAAGCATACTAGTTATTTTTAGCAATTATGTATGAGGCCCAGTAAACACCATTTTCATGCCAGTAACAAATGTTGATAAAATCTGACATACACAGGACAGGAACAAGAAATATGTTTTTTTTTTTTTTGAGAAATTCTAAGCTAATAGTACCAGCAAAGCAAACAGTAAGGACAGTACGGATAAATGATCCAACACGCAGAAAACACAATACACAGTAAAAAAATACTGAAGGACCAAGCCACAGCAACACAAGGCATAAACTTTAAATGATAGTAAGTGCTTTTGCAGCACCTTTGTTGCTTCATCAGACATTACAGAAAGAACTGAAAAACACCATTTTTAAAATACAAGCCAGGCAATAATGTCACTGAGTATTTCTGAGGCCATTTGACTTGTTGATGTTCAGTAGGTCCATCTGTATTAGGTCAATGGATGCCTTGTATGCCAGACATGTCACCTCTAAGCACTTTGTAGGACACTGAATATAGTGATAAATCTTTGAGGTGGTCCATGCAAGACCTATTGTGTAGGACATGCATCCTTTTAGTAAGGTATCTCTGTGGTTATTCCAATTGTTGCATGGGGCAGGACAGATACATGCCAAAGTGGGCATTTTACAAAATGACCTAATGAGGACTTTGTAAAGGGGAACAATAACATCTCTAGAAATAGTCAAAATAAATTTGTTTATAAGCTGTACAATATAGAAAGACTTTCTTATGATTCTGGGCACATGTTGGTCAAAGGTTAGGTCACTGTGCACACAAGTTCCCAAATGCCAAACAGCTGGGTCAGTTCTCACAGGGCATTGTCAATTTGGCAGTTCCCTGGAGTAGATAACTTCTCAAAGGATACGATAATGTATTTCTTGGAGTTTAGTTTCAATTCATGATTCTGGCACCAATTATTGTTTGGGACAAGCCTTCCTGCATGATGGCTAAGTCATTTGGGGATTCAGTAACTGCTCCTACCTTGCAGTCATCTCAAACTTAGTCAGCCAAAGCCCTTTGGTATTTCCTTCTACTTTTGAGATGTATATGCCAAACAGAAAATGTCTCAGCACCAAATCCTGGGGGACTCCATTGGTGACTGGTCTATTCCCCTGTTTTGAACTACTGCATCCTGTGAGCAAGCATACACATATGCATTATTTGGTTCACCTTCCTGATTGTATTAAATTATATTATTTGTATAATACAGCACCACTTGTTAGAATGTGTTTTAAACTTGTAGTTTGGAACAGTCTTCTAGTGAGCAATGAAACAAAAGTATGAACCAATAATGAAAAAACTACCCATTTCAGAAAATTTCAACCATAAAAGGCCACTCAAACTTCTGTCATAACAATCCACCAATATCAGTAAATATGAAAAATCTCTGCAGAAGTAAGTAATCTAAATAATTTCACATTAAAGGGATCTGTAACTAATGAAGAGGTTGCTGCTAGCAAACAACTTTATATTTCATTGTTTCATCTACAAATAAAGTCCTGTTGCCCTTGAAGAATACATTGCCTATGCTACATTAAAAAAAATGATAAGCTAGTAATTTTGTAATTGGGAATGGAAGGCAAACTGATAACAGAAACATAGTTACTAGGTAGCTCCTCCAAATGAGGACATTCATAGGACTGCAGCATTCACTCCTTTGAAGTACAATGCAGTACAGTATCATCAAACCATCTGCATACTGTGGGAGTAGAACCGACAGCCTTCTGCATCAAAAGCATGTATACTACCCATTGTGCTACTAACAATACAAATTACTTTGCATAGGTAACACTAAACCTCTTCCCATGAAGCTCTCAGCTCCTTGAAAAATCTACTTGACACTCAACTAAATCTTTCAATTTCGCAGCACAAGAAATCTGGAAAGAGCTAAAATGTATTTGGGGGGCAAAGGCCCAAAACCAGGGACACATTTTAAATATTGCTTGTATAATCTTAGGAAGTTGCTAAAATAAGGTGTTTTCTGAAAGATAGGAAGACTGAAACTTAAAGGGCTATCATTATTAAGTGAATTCAGTTCCCACTGATTTGCCAGAAATCCACAAATTTTAAGAGGAACAGACCAAAAGTATAAGCCAAATATTCTGTGAAAATCTGGACAGTTGAGAGCTATGCACTCAACTCCCTGAATCACAAGTGGTGGTATGGGTAGAGAATTCAGGCTCTTGTTTGAGCTTGAGGAATACTAACCACCAGGTATACCTAACTGGGGCATTTTACACACACACACACACACACACACACACACACACACACACACACACACACACACACACACACACACACACACATGGGAGCAGCATAACACCTGCAAAGAAAAGAACAAAACTCTCCTTACCGGCAGCACCAACAGAACAGCGGCAGCATAACTCCTGTAATACAGAGCAATAAGAGAACAAGAACAGCTAGTTTAGTTAATTTAACTTCCCACACGAATCAACGTTAGCGTGAAAACTCCACTTCATTATTTTTTTTTTCCGACAGGTCTTGCACCTGTAAAAGTGGAGGGGGGGGATCCCCCTCTCCCTGGTTCTATGGTTCCAGCACCCATGCCGTGATTTGAAATTATCATTCAGACATGTCAATTCTCAATGAAAATCTTCATTCTTAGACTTCAGTCTTGATGCCCGTAGGCCCTGTCCTTTGATCATATTTTTAAAAATGTGTGCCGGATGCATATTCTGCCTTTGCACATATGTATTTCTATGACATTTCTTTCTATATATCTGGGTGTTAAACTCCCCCTACTGTGTTTCTTTCTCAGTAGAGTTCCGTGTCACCATACAAATTAATCATTTATTTCATGCTGATGTAGTAGATGGCATGCAGGCAGAGTTGCATCCTATCTGTGGATGCTGCACACACACAAACAAAAAAAAGCTCAGGGAGATTAATGGAACTGGGCATTAAACATATATTGCAGAAGAATTTATCTTTTAAAATACAAAAAAGGCTTTTTCAAATTATATTGCTTCAAATGCAGTTAAGCACATACATATGAATGGATTAAGAAGGGTTTAGTTTGCACTGTTTGAACAGTCTCATAATTATTAGAGGAAATGATAGCCTCTTTCTGGTAAGCAGATCACCAAGATTGCTGTGGCAGTTTAAACAGAGCATTTAATAGATGGTGGGGACTTGATGTAACAGTATCAGGTATGTTGTATGTGATATTTGTTTTATTATTTAAAGCCTGAAATATTTTGCACAGGTATAAACTGGTAGCAGAGATCAATATATTTGGAAATGTGGTCCTTCAGAATAAATAATATGATATATATGTATATATATATATATATATATATATATATATATATATATATATATATATATATATATATATAAAATATATAAGAACAGGAACTTAACATATTCTTGGATGAGTGGAACATACCGTGGATGGGTTCTGGGAGACAAACAGTGTTAGGAAGTTATACTGAGGCGAAACAACTGCAATCATTTACATAAAGACAAAGGTGATAAAGGATAATGAGGGAAACATACTCACAAGCATGAAGAATGTGTTGAACAGATGGAAGGAGTACTTTGAGGACTTGATGAATGAAGAGAATGAGAGGGAGAGAAGGTTGGATGATGTGGAGATAGTGAATCATGAAGTGCAATGGATTAGCAAGGAGGAAGTAAGGATAGCTATGAAGAGGATGAAGAATGGAAAGGCTGTTGATTCAGATGACATACCTGTGGAAGCATGGAGGTGTTTAGGTGAAATGCCAGTGGAGTTTCTAACCAGATTGTTTAATGAAATCTTGGAAAGCGAGAGGATGCCTGAGGAATGGAGAAAAAGTGTTTTGGTACTGATTTTTAAGAATAAGGGTGATGTGCAGAGCTGTAGTAACTACAGAGAGATTAAACTGATCTGTCACAGCATGAAGTTATGGGAAAGAGTAGTGGAAGCTAGGTTAAGAAGGGAGGTGATGATTAGTGATCAGCAGTATGGTTTCATGCCAGGAAAGAGCACTACAGATGCGATGTTTGCTCTGAGAGTGTTGATGGAGAAGTACAGAGAAGGTCAGAAGGAGTTGCATTATGTTTTTGTAGACTTAGAGAAAGCATATGACAAGATGCCTAGAGAGGAGTTATGGTATTGTATGAGGAAGTCAGGAGTGTCAGAGATGTATGTAAGAGTGGTACAGGATATGTATGAGGGTAGTGTGACAGCGGTGAGGTCTGCGGTGGGAGTGACAGATGCATTTAAGGTGGAGGTGGGATTACATCAAGGATCAGCTCTGAGCCCTTTCTTATTTGCAATGGTGATGGACAGGTTGACAGACGAGATCAGACAGGAGTCCCCGTGGACTATGATGTTTGCAAATGACATTGTGATCTGTAGTGAGAGTAGGGAAGAGGTGGAGGAGACCCTGGAGAGATTGAGATATGCTCTAGAGAGAAGAGGAATGAAGGTCAGCAGGACTAAGACAGAATATATGTGTGTGAATGAGAGGGAGGATAGAGGAATGGTGAGGATGCAAGGAGTAGAGGTGGTGAAGGTGGATGAGTTTAAATATTTGGGATCAATAGTTCAGAGTAATGGTGAGTGTGGAAAAGAGGTGAAGAAGAGAGTACAGGCAGGATGGAGTGGGTGGAGAAGAGTGTCAGGAGTGATTTGTGACAGACGAGTGAGTACCAGTAAGAGTAAAAGGGAAGGTCTACAAGAGGGTAGTGAGACCAGCTATGTTATATGGGTTGGAAACAGTGGCACTGACAAAAAGGCAAGCGTTAGAGCTGGATGTGACAGAGTTAAAGATGTTAAGATTTGCACTGGGTGTGACGAGGGTGGACAGGATTAGGAATAAGTATATTGGAGGGTCAGCCCAGGTTGGAAGGTTTTGAGACAAAGCTAGAAAGTTAAGATTACATTGGTTTGGACATGTGCTGAGGAGAGATGCCGAGTATATTGGGAAAAAGATGCTAAGGATGAAGCTACTAGGTAACAGGAAAAGAGGAAGGCCTAAGATAAGGTTTATGGATGTGGTGAGAGAGGACATGCAGGTGGTTGGTGTGACAGGGCAAGATGCAGAGGACAGGAAGAAATGGAAACAGATGATCCACTGTGGCGACCCCTAACAGGAACAGCTGAAAGAAGATGATGATGTGCTTAAGCTTCCTCTTCAGCTTACCATTGTTGTGAAAGATATTCAATCTGTTTCATCTTTTATGCAACTTTGTGGTCTGATTGTTATTATAATAAACAAAAAAAGAGAAATCCAGCAAACTCAGTCAAGGATTCACTGAAATATAAACAGTTGCAGGTTAGCATTTATTTACCTTGAGAACTTGATGGAAATGTTACTAAAGGATATAGTGATTGGGTTGCTGTATATTCACAAAATATTACAGTGAGAGATGGTGTGCTGACTAAGGAGTGAAAGATATTAAGGGAGCTTGTAGAAGAACTCTGAATCAACATATCGTGTCCTTTGAAATATAGGGGATGAAGCCTTTGCTATTTCCATGACAAACAGTGCTAATTAATGGCTTAGGCAGCTGCTGAAGCTTGCAAGACAAGAAAAATATTAAAGTTGCTGAATCAGTTCACCCCTGTCAGGACAGAGGGGTGGGCTCATGTCCAGAGCACACATACTGCAGTGATTTCCCCAGTGGACATTTGAGAACTTAAGAAATGGGCACAGTGTGATTGCTCCAGGAGACAGTGGCACATGCAGGTTTATGGCAGCTGCACAAACAAATCGTTGCACACCTTCCCTGGAGAACACTTGCTGGACATACACTGGGAGGGGAGTTAGTGATATAAGTGGAAAATTCCTGATGGATGCCTGAATGATGACCTCTCAGACAATCTTTCATCTCAGAGAGAATGTGTGAACAGGGAAAGTACTGTTGTGTAAAAAGTCACTATAACAGTAGACATCATCCTTTTCACTGCTGTGGCATTCTTTACTATTGGGATATCCTACATGGGTAACCATGTACTCAGCCGGCATACCAAAACCTGGGCCTTTGCATGCATTGTGCATCAGATGTATTCCCTACACCCAAAGTGTGAGGTACTTAAATGATGGACAGTTACACAATCCTCAAAACTGAACTGCTCCATAAGAACAGGAGTAACAGATGAGGTACAAAACAACATGGCACATGCATATCAAAAAAAAAAAAAAAGAAGAAGAGAAGTCCCTTCAACCAGAGGAATAAGGAAAAAACAAAGGGGGGATGAAGAGAGGTGGAATAATCCATCAATGATAAGCAGGACATCTACTGTTACATTAAGTTCTTATACAACTGTACTCCATCCTCCCTTAATCCTTACTGCATTATTCCTTACTATTGACAGAGTACCAAAGCTACTATAAAGAACGGAAGAAGGAAGGAGCTGAAGAGCCAAAAACAGGGAGCTTGAACCTAGCAAAATCTGTATTAGCTGTTTTAGCCCTGGAAAACACTGCCAAATTATAGTGCTTACTAAAGTATGCACAGAAGCTGAAGTAGCAACTTCCAGGATGGATCTAGCATTGAGAACCTTAAAAAAATCTGCAGAAGAGGTAACTGTCCTAGCAGAATGAGTTCATACAGAAGTAGGAAATTGTTTGCCCTGAAGACAATAACAAAAGGAAATGGCTTTAGAACTCTATTAGGAAATGGATTGCTTGGAAACTGCCAAACCCAATTGCCTGTCCTGAGAAGAAACAAAAAGTTGTTCAGATTTTATAATATCTTTAGTCTTATATAGCTAGTATCTGAGCCGTCTATGCAAATCCAAAGAATGGAGAATCTTCTCACATTTATTATCTCGACAAAGAAAAGGAGGAGTGGCTTTAAGAGCCTGAAGTCAGAGCCATGAACAAAATGGTTTTCCAGGTACATGATTTCAAAATGGAATTGCCTGCTGCTTCAAAGATGGCTGGATCAGCTTTTCAAAAATATAGTTTAGGTCCCAAGAAGGAGGAATGGATTTTCTTAGGGACTTAATATGAAGGATGCATTTTGGAAACTGCTTTACCTTAACTCTAGAAGAAAGTAGTGAACACAGTGACAGTCAGGCAGAAGTGGCCGACAAGTAAGCTTTAACATAAGAATATGCCAGACAAGAATTCAGCAACTTACACAGATCAGATAGAACACTATGGGTTTCCATAGAAAAAAGGTCCTGATCATTGCTGCAACACCAACACAGAATCTCTTCCAGTTAGCTACATAAGATTTTGTAGTAGTTAGTTTTCTTGCCTTCTGTAAAACCTGAAGTACATCCTTGGAAAACTGACGTCAGAAAGGAATAACAACCCTATCACCGAAAGAGTAAATTTTAGGGTGTGAAGATGAGGGTGAATGCGATAGCCTTTACCCTGTCTGAGGAGGTTGATTTAGTGAAGTAGGTTGTGAAGTATTGGCATTTTGGTATAGAACTTGCCTAGCTGGCTGCTTTGAGAGGAGGCAAAAAGATCCTCCTGAGGAGTACCCCACCAATGAAGAAAATCCAGAAGAACTTCTCTGTGCAACCTCCACAAAAGAGAATCTACCCTAAATCTCCTAAAGTGTCTACCATTACATTCCTTTCTGAGGAATGTAAACTGCCTGAAGAATCAACAGGTGGTGAATGGCAAATTCCCATGCTATGAGACATTGTCTGCAAATTTGATAAGACTTTGTCCATACTTGCTTGTTTATGTACCACATAATGGTAGCATTGTCCATAAAGACTCTGAGTGGTCCTGGAGACCAAAAGTAATACAGGGCCTGAAGAGACAAGATCAAAGCCTTCATTCCTTGTTATTGATTTGCTCAGTCAACTCCAAAGGAGACCAAACTCCATGTCCATCCTTAATAACTGTGTCAGCATCTCTTATTATTGGGATATCATACATCTGACTAGCATACCAAAGCCTGGGCCCTTCCATGCACCATCAAATGTATGCTTTATGTCTGAAGCACAGTATATATAAGTGACATACTAGTGCAAAACTCTCAGAACGTCTTTGCTTACAGTCCAAATGCAAGTATAGACTACCAAGCATTGGGCAATAAGTACCATGTTACAGACTCTTCTTTTTTTCTTTTATTGTATGTGCATGCTGTTTGGAAAGGGGGAATGTGACTCCCCATAAAGACAGAGATGAGTGCCTTTTTGCTTGGGTGTGGAACATAGTCATAAAGAGTGCTCTGTTTGCAAAGTCTTCATTCCTAAGACCCTAAACTGTTGTCTTTCCTCTCTCTCTCTCTTGCTCTCTCAGTCTGTCTTGAAAATCAGCGCATGAAGCTTCTCAGTCAAGGAATCCTATCTTTGGAAAACTTACCCCTCACCCCAGGTATACAGTCTTCTTTAAAGAAAAAGTCAAAGAAACTGAAACCAGAGATTTCTATTGTCTGGCCTCCTGGTGGTCAACTCCATTGTGTCTGATGAGGAGACCATGGACTGTCCATTTCAAATGCCCAACTATGATGTTGCATCCTCATTTGAAGATTATATGGCAAGACATTACTCACGGTCTTTTTAAAGCCCTGATGGCTTTGAAGTCTATTTCCTACAGGTATTCCTTCTTTCACCCATTTAAAGAGTACTGGGGGCTTTCTTCTTTTGATAGACAAGATTTAGATTCTGGGGAGAAGCCCTTAACTTATGTATCCTAAATTTATTCACCTCTTCCAGTGGGTTCTGATGAGGAGGACTCATCTTCCCTGACCTCCTCAATGGAGGAACTTTCTTTGGTTAATACTATCATTAAAATGATGCAATATTTAAAGGGGGAAGTTTTCAGATGTCTGGTGTTCAGAAGAGGTATTCTGACCTCCTTCAGATGGATACCCCTAGACCTTCTGCAATATGTCATGTTCTTGAAGCCCTGTTAGAGACTTTTAGATCTGCTTCTTGAGACCCTAAATCTCAATGTCCAGCTCCTAAAAAAAAAAAAAAAACAGATGCAAAAATTGAAAAGAAATCCTATGGGAAGACAATGAGGCTTTTCCTGTGTAGCATGGCAATGGCTGTATGAATGGTCATTCTACAATGTTTTGATTTATGCAGCCTTAAAACAGGGAACCGGGTCTCTCTGAATGCTGGGCAGGGAGGTGCATTACAGGGTTATGATTCAAAGTGGGGAAAACATTTGAAAATCTATAAAAAAGAGTATATAAAGACAAAAAAAGCTATTATGACTAGGGAGTAATAAGTGCATAACACATCCTAGAACTGTTTCACTCAGGGCAATGTAAGGATAAGTGAAGATAGTGAGCAAGTGCAAAACAGAAAATAACTTGGGTAATTGTGAGTATAGCTGTCTAGCTTGTTGTAGTAGCATCAATAACAGTGGGCTGTAAAATATCTGCTATCCCAAAAGAAGACATACAAGAGAGAGAAAGAGAGATGAATTATTAGAAAGTTAAGGAGAGATGACTGGAAGCCGCATGAGCAGTAGGTGGGGGGTAGACTTGAAAAGATGGGGGCCAACTCACATGTCTGTAGTGGGCAAGAGGTAGGATCACTTACTATTCAGCACTCTCTGGTGTAGATAATTGAGAAATAAATACAGCTTCAAGTACAGAGAGCCATCAGATGTCTTGCAATCCATGCAGAAAATCATGCAGTCATGTGCCCAGTCTTTTCACATTAAGTACTAGTGAAAGAGCAGGATGAAATGAAAAAAACAGCATCTGAGCCACAGCTGGATGAGATCACTTTCATTCCTTGATGGTAGGATGCATTCCAAACCCAGATAGTCTTGAGGCATTTCCTCTACAGAGGATAGATCATACCAGTTGTGCAACATGCTAGAATACTGCCAAACTGAATTGTGGGAAATTGAGGAGCACTGAGTCATATGGCTTGAAAGAAAAAGACCCAGAAGACTTCAGCAGAGGGGCACAATAAATAAATAAAAAATACCAAATACAAAGAAAAGTACAAAGCAAAAAGACAACTGAAGGAATTTATTAATTTATAAACTTCAGTGGCTGAATTAATTACAAATTTAGGATTTTAATTTTTGAGGGGGAATTTGGTGGATTTAGCATGCATTTAGATGTATGTAGATGGCTATCTGGCTTTTGAATGCATCCTGTAACAACTTTAAAAGACATCCTCTTCTGGACAGCTAATTATATGCCTTATGAAAAAAAATCATACTAGAAGATGTAATATTGACTGGTAAAACCTTACACCAAACTTACACTCAGTGAGTATAAACCTTTTAGTTGCACACAACTTATCAAACACTCACTACATTTAATAATACCAACAGTAAATGTGCAATTATAAACTGGATACTGGTCTCTGACCCTTAATAAATGTACAGCCTCTGGAACTTATCAACACTTACTGACCATCTTCCAGATTATCCCTTAAAGATATCACTCACCAGCCTAACACTCACTAATTTAAAACAACCTGAAACCTTTCTAAATTCAATATAGACTCCTTCATCAATACATTGAAAGCTTTTAACTGGTCTGTCCTAAAAACTCTTCCACTTGAGGAGGCAGTCAATACTTATAATACCTTATTTCAAATATTTAAACACCTATGGCACCCTCAGATGGTAAAGCAAATTTCAAAATCTTTTCACTAAACAAAACTGAAATTAAATTAGTCAGCCATAGAAAACTTATTGGACTCATTATAGATGATATCTGTAATTTGACGTGCATGTTCAAAATAATATAAAAAAGACCCACAAAAATAGAAATGCTCTACAGGTATAAAAACTTCCTTAGCAACACCATCAAAACTACTCTTTCCACTACCTACCTTTTCCCATCTCTCTGATACAGTGCACCCATCCTAACCAACCTTCAGGCTACAGTTAAAAATAAGCAGTAGACATGCTATAACAAGGTTGCAAAATTTGCCACCAAAAGCAATACCCTAGCCACCACTGTATTGCCCTTAAGGTTTTGAATCAGCTCAAACTGTCTCAGCACTTAAATACTTAGATTACATACAGCTTATTTGCACACACAGCATTATTCACAAAGCCAGTAATCCCCCTATTTTTACTCCTACTCCTATTCCTATCACCCTAACAGACTATGATTTAATGAAAAACATATTCTCAGCATATATGAACCCCTAAATCTCTGGCCAAAGCCTCTATTCATACTCTGCTGCTAAAAAATGGAATTCCATTCCTCTGCAAATTAAATCTACCTCTAACCTCTCCACCTTCAACCCACTGCTAAAAGACTACCTAATTAAAACCTGGCTCTGCTCCTGCACTACCCCAGGCTGAACTAATCCCTCCCTCCTTCTATCACCAGCATACTTTGATTATATTCAGAGAGAAGGAATTAGTAAAATCTATTTCTAACTTTTTTTTGCCCAGGCTGTATTGTCTAGTCATCTCTGTAACAAAGAGTGCACTTGGTGGGTTTAATGCCATCTCTATGAACTGTAACTTGTAAATACCTTATCTACTGACAATGTTTTTTTTCAACTTATTAACAGTGTCCAAATATTTACACTATGTATATATAGGGTCACACTGTATGAGCTGATGCTGAATTTTTACTTAGTAAATATGTCTATTAGGTGACCTAATACTAGGCTTTGTAATCATTTTAACTATAACTATATTATGTCAATGCAGAGTTTTCTCCCCAGAAATCCATTGAAAATGAGGTATTATCCCAATCAGGTTTTCCCAGTAAACCAATGTCAAATGAAATAAATACTAGAAGTGTTAAGAGTCTGCAAAACTAGACTGAGAAAAAACAAGTTATGAACTCTGATCCATAAGCGTCAGAGTAACAGTGTTGCTGCAAAGTTATTAGAAAATAAGAGTGTGAATTACTGAAGAAATGCTGGAATACTTTTTATTTTATTTTACATTTGTTGACCGGGATAGTCCGACTGGTAACATGTCCATTTTCAGCGGAGGCCCGGGGAGAAAAGCTCCAAGGTAACCAAATTAGATAAAAAATGCAGTCCATGCAGTAGTTGACATATATAAGCAAGCAATAAGGTTTATGATTAGCAATTTATGCAGAGGTTGCATATCTAGGCAGATAAAAGTAGTTCTGGGGTGACATAATTCAAAGTATAGGTTTTCATTAAGTTGTTCAAGTCAGGAAGCATATTGTTTTTAAGTCATACAGTTATTTACAGATAAAATATTTACAGTGGCTACATGCCAAAACACATTAGAGTTAGACAAGGTAAAGGTCAGGATAGGCAAACAGATAAGCTAAACAAACTATTTTAGCCTCATTGTCAAGAAGAGTTAGTCAGGTTTACTACATTAACATAGCCAGTTTAACGTCAAATGTTGTTTAAGTCTAGTCTTGAATTGACTGAGGGAGTTGAGCAAAGTAATTTCTGTTGATAGAGAGTTCCAGGTTTTGCTAGCAGAGTTTGTGAAGAGAGAGTCACCAGCAGAGTTATTAGTTTTGATTGACTGGACTAGTAATTTATTAAAGGATCAAAGTGGCCGGTGATTGTGATAGGGGGTAATAATATTTTTAAGAGCAAGAGTATGATATGGATTGTAAAGTATCTTATGGGCAGTTATCATGAGGTTATACTGGATCATGCTGGGTAGTTCTAGCCAACCAAGCTGGTTTAGGTTAATACAATGGTGAGTCCTAAAAGACAGGCCGGTGGCGAATCTGGCAATATGGTTATAGCAGATGGAGAGTTTGTTGAGGACAGATTTGTTTAGGTTGATGAGTATCGGGGATGCATACAGTAGAGTTGAAAGAAGGTGAGAGTGAGCTATGGCAGCTCTAGCAGGAGGAGTTAAAAAGGTTTTTATCCTGTGCAAAGAGCCACATTTTTTATTGATGGTCTTTATAGTTTGATTAACATGTAGGTTGAATTTGAGATTACTATCGATTATTACACCTAGCAGTTTTGTAGAGGAGTCTGGGGAGATTATGTGCCATTGTTAGATTTAATGGTAAAAGTGAATGGAGTAGACCTGTGGGTTGGTGATAATAGGAGTAGTTTGGTTTTTTGGGGGGATTCAGGATCAGACAATGTCCAGAAAGCCAGTTTTTGATAATGTTAAAGGTGGTTTGTGTGGCTGACCACAGTTCTTTTGGAGAAGTGGCTGAGCAAATCATGGTGGAGTCGTCAGCATATTGGACACAGCTGACTGTAGGGATAGCAGAATAGAGGTCGTTAATGAAGATGGAGAAAAGTAGGGGCCCAAGTATGGATCCCTGGGGTATACCTAGTGTGTTGGGTAGTAGTTTAGAAAGCTTATTTTGCCACAGGACAGCCTGTTGTCTATCTTTCAGATAGGACTGGAACCATTGGATGACTGTATTATCTAGGCAGAACATTTTCAGGGTATGGATATGTAGTTGGTGATCCACCATATCAAATGCCTTGGAGAGATCCAAGAAGAGGGCTGAGGATAAGTTATTGTTATTGTAATTGTGGTTTATGATATTAGAGAAGGCTAGAAGGGCTGTGGTAGTACTGTGGTGTGGTTGGAATCCATGCTGGGAGTCTGCCATGAGGTTATTCTGAGTTAGGTGATGCATCAATTGTCTATGGATACATTTTCCATGATTTTTACAAGTGGGGATAATATTGCTATTGGCCTATAGTTAGATAGTTCAGTAGAGCTACCTCCTTTGTGAAGTGTGATTACATAGGCTATTTTCCAAATAGAGGGGATTCTGGCTTCTGCTATTGTTCGATTGATTAGTATTGAGATTGGGTAAGCAATAGCATCAGCTGCTTTTTGTAGATACTCAGCAGAGAGTTGGGTCAGTGGAGAGAGTAGTTGGTTTCAGTTTTTTAATTAGGGTACAGATGAGGGAGGTGGCAACTGGTTGGAGTCTGAGTGTAGGTTGGTTACTGGGGGTGTTGATTTCATGACAGTGGGGGCCAGGAGGTAGTTAACTCGCTAGGGCTTGAATGGTCTCAGTAAAGAAATGGTTAAAACTGTCAGAGACTTCCTCGGGAGGTTTATCAATGGAGGCTAAGGGGATTGGTGTGGAAGTCTGTCCAGGATGTAATAGCTTGTTTATACCTGCCCAGAATTTCTGAGGCTTGTTATTATTTATTTCCTGTAGATTATGGTAGTAATTTTTTTTGTCTAGTAGAATGGATTTTTTAGTAACATTCCTAAGTTGCCTATATTTGATGTGGTCTTGGGGGTCTTTAGTAGATCGCCATAATGCCCATGCCTTATATCTGAGGGCAATTTTTTGTTTGGACTTTTTGGATAGCCAAGGTGCAGTTTTTGCCTTAGTTCTTATTGAATGTACAGGCGCATGGGAATCAAGGATTTCTATGAATTTGTTGTTAAAGTACCTGACTGCTTCATCTAAGGGGGGGGGGGTCTTAAAACTGACCAATTACATGAGTTTAGTTCTTGTTGGAATTTGGTGGGGTTAAAGGTTTTACTGTTTCTTACCAATCTAAGTAAGGGTCGATGGCTTTGTGCTTAATAATATAGGTGGGTACGTGATCGCTTAGGTCATCAGTGAGAGTCCCAGAGGTGTACATTTAGAGATGACTATTTATAAGTATCCAATCAAGTATGCTTTCTTTATGGTTTCGTTTACCTATCCTGGTAGGGGTTGTGATGACTTGTGAGAATGCATGCAGGTTTATATGGGTTGTTAGGGAGTCTGAGGAACAAGTATTCCAGTCTATGTTGAGGTATCCAAGTAGTATGGTTTCTTGGGGGTAATGACATTTTAGTCAGTGAAGGGTATCTTTGAGTGTGGCTACATTATTACCTGGGGCAATGTACATACAGATGATATAGATACATTTATTTTTGTTAATTTGTAGTTTGGTGGCAAGAATTTCAGAGTTGTTAGTTTGAGGTGGTTGTGTAGATCCAATGGTGACATTCAGTGCAAATCTATATAGAACTGCTACCCCTTTACCACTTTTAACTTAGCAAACGTAAGAAAAATGGTTGATCTAAAGGGTAATGTCCTTAGGCTTTTGAGGTATGGGAGTAAATGGTAAGAGAGGAAGAAAAGATAGACAGGTTTTAAATAAAATTACACTGATGATGATGAACAATAATCATAATGATATCATCTTTACACCTGCAAGTATGGTGACAATATTTGTTTGGGAAACATGTACAAATTCACTGTTAAACCAGTAACTTTTTATGTAAAGAATTTTAGTTGTTTCATCCTTCTTTAATAACTATATTGATTCATTTTGATTTAATTCACAAGACAAAGATGGGAGGTTGCACAAGTCACACAACTGGGCTATTTAGTATACTTCACGACAGGAAAATGTATACATTTCCAAAATATTACACTGAATCGACAAACATTAGTGAACAAACATTAACAATTTTAAAAAAAGCAAACCTTTCCAGTTTTTGGTGTTTTTTTCTTGATAGTTTTGCATATTAATGGTAAGAAATACAATGCATCTAAACTGAATTCTTTACATAAAAAGGGTGGGAGGATGGCATAATGGTTAAGGTATTTACCTTATGAACGCAAGGTGCAGGGTTTGATTCTCACATGGGGTAATTGGCTAGGCTTGAAATGGCCCACAAGGGTAGTTAGCCTAATACTAATCTATGAACCTATAATCTATGAACCTATAAAACTAGATTAAAATGGTAAAGATGATTAGCACAGCAAGATAGCGAGAATAGATTAAGTAGAGCCACCTGCAAGCAACAACATGTTAGTTAACTACCACAGTCAGCTTACAATGCACTTAAAGGCAGCATCTATGAGAACTGAAGAAAAGCCAGAAAAACTTTAAATAAAAGTAATAATTAATATTAGGTTAATTACTTAGCAGACTGCTGAGGCATTTAGCTCATATAGCATACTGGCAGATATACAACTTGAAATATTATGCAACCTGGAGACAATAAATACACAATACATAGTGTGCCTCTTCCTACAATACAGTCATGGCAATGACTTTAGAGAGGCTTGTCATGTCAGACATTCTAACTTTCTAAGTCTTTTAATGAGCATCTTGAAAGCATTACAAATTTACACTGTATCAGAAGTGTTATAACTCAGCATAATTACTAATTTTCATGTTTTTAGTTATTCATTAATGAAGAAACAACTATACACATTATTGGTCACTTGCTAGTGCAGAAACACAACTACTTTTCAAAATTAAAATTTTTTAAAATAAAGTTACACCAGAAAGTCTTCCACAGACAGGACTAGTGATAAGCCCTTAAAGCATTAATTCTTTTAAAGGAAAGTTGGTCTGACTGATACTACCAAGGTAATTTAGCAGATGCAAATATTTGATTTGTTCCTCACTTCAAGTTAAATAACCAAGGAAGCATTAAGAGGTACAACATTCCATATTTGTGCAAGTTGTAGAGGAAGAGGCCTTGAAAGCATTTATACCTCCACCTTCCAATAAGTGGAAAAAGACAAAAATGTAAGCAGTAATAGAGATAGTCTATAATTATTTTAAGCCTAGAAAAAACTCCCATTTATTTGTTAATTATTTACAGGAGACAAAAGTTCAACAGAGATCATGCATACTTATATTAGTGAGCTAAAAGTAAAGACTGAATTTCTTGAGCTGCATATTTCTTTGATTAAAGACAGAGTAGGCTGTTGGGTATGAAATGATAAAACAAGAGTATGCTTTTAACAAAAATCAGGCCTGGCCTTATCCAAAGCAGTGGACGTGTAAACAGTAAATAAACTTACATGTGCACAGTTGATGGACTTAACTACTAAAATTATAGTGTGCATAAAGTATGTATCAAATAAAGTGAACATATGAAAAATAACTAGTGAAAATGCAGAATAAAAATACTGGCAAAGAAAAATAGATCCATGTGTTGAAATGAAGTATGGCACAGTTAAATTTAAGCCCTGTTTTTAAGGAGTGCTTATAAATATAACAGTAAGCTGTAACCATCATTTAATCAACCTGCATAAGTGTGTAAGCTGGTGAGGCTGTGTCAAATAGAAACGAGTGATTTTGTGAAAAGAAAGAACGGAATATCAGTGCAGTAAGCCTGACAGAATGATTGTCTGCATGACAACCACAGAATTAGTAAACACAGTGTGAATTTAAATTAGATACATGTGATGACTGTCATATTTTGTCAGAAGGTACATTTAAAGCCCGGAGTCTGGATATACACCAAAAAGCACGACACACTCAACACTAGATAAGGTCAGTAGGTCAGAAGCTACTGGCAAAGTGAATGTAAAGTATGCGTGGATAAATTTCTCTTTTAAATGGAAGCACTGGCTTGGTATTGTTAATGCACTTAATATTTGGGTTATTTGTCTTCTGCCTGAAATGATGCAACATATCCAGAATGAATAAACACTGAATAAATGTTTATAGAAATATCTGAACAGTTGCAGATCTATCTTGTATATTGTAAGGAGCTATAGATAAGCTATCTTACATTACTTTGTTAATTTATGCAAAAATAAGGTAGTTTGCCAGGACAACAGCATATTCAGATATGTGAGCTGCAATGTCAGTAACATGCCACAAAGAAAGTACCAATAGGTGTCAGAGGTTGAATTTACTAGGAATTAAAGCAAGTGGTGAACTTAGATTTTATTAGTAAATACACACATCCAACAGAATTTGGTTTCTGCCATGAAACAGGTCAATATTTTCAAATGTAGTGATCTGCAAAATATGAAAAAGATTGTTGAAAGAAACATTACCCGCTGCTTTCTGTCAAATACTAAAGACTCTTCTGTATTACATGCAAAGAAAATAGTGATTCTGAAAGATGCTAGATGTCGAAAGCTTCAAGTTGTGTCCGTGTAATACAGTATTGTGAAGATACTAATTCTTCTGACTTTCATGTGTTATCTTGTCTGAAGAACAAGTATTTCAAAGAGCAGGCACATAGGTAACAGATGATTTAACATTAAATTAAGTAAGAGCAAATATAAAATAAGAGCGATGCATCTGAATACATATGCCATATTCTTTTATTAGAGAATGTGAAATCAGATGCTGGGAAAGACAGAAAGTACAAATCCCAAAACTAGAAGATAAACGTGGATTATTGAGATACTTGTGAAATGCTGTAGTAGATAGCAAAACATGCAGAGAAATGTGTTCAATAAAACATGCATTTAAAATATACTTCCCCTGTATTACGTACTGCATTTATTGAATACTAATGTTAACCTTATTCTTTAGAGCTGGGCATATCATTTTAAGTCTAGAAATCTACATTGGTTAAGAAACATTGCAAATAGTCAATAGGCAATGAAGGGCTTAGTCAACACTTTTAATACATATTGTATTATGCTGGGGTTATTAACTTGAAAAAATATAAATTGTAACCACAGTCTTCACACTTCAGGCTTTTTTTTTTTTTTCTTAATTCCATAATCAAATTATTTCCAACAGACACTTGTGAGGATCACTTCCTCATGCCTCTCTGAAAAAAAGATGTCCTACAGTAGTTTTTCTGCAAATCAGTGACATACTGCCATTCAACAGATACCATAGTATTTTTAACTGCAGACTTTACCTTGGGTTTAACCGAATAAGATTCAGATACCTGTGGGCCTTCAACAAGCAGTTTTCTTTTTTAAACCTTTTTATCAATTTCTTCTGGATCACATTATCTTTGCTGTTGTCTCAGTTACTGGTCTCCATTTAAGACAGTGTGGTATCAACATCAATTCAGTATGAGAAGCAAGTATTTGATTATACTGTTTTAGATTAGTGTTTGCTTCTTGTATATTAGCCTTTACTATCATGAATTTGATATAAACATTGTTTTGAGTCTTATATTCAGTTTCCTAATTTGTACACTCTGTGGCTAATACAAGAACGATGTTCTATTCATTCATCTTGCATCACAGTTTTGTTTTTCGATCATGCAATACATCGACAAGGCTTTTGTGCATCTTTTACTTTTCTTCCATATCCTATATACTAAATGCATGTAATACTCTGTTTTCACAATTGTGTGTATCTTCACATTCATTTTGTTGTAGTGACAATTCGTTTTTAAGCATTTCATGAATAACTGTAATGTGCATGTGATGCTCCCCCCTTTTGATTTTTGTGTGTTGAATAAGCTGGGTCAAAATATTAATGAAACAGAAAAATGCATGCGCTTCTTAATCTTATTCTCAGACTCTTGCAGCTGTGCCTATAGTAACTAATTTTCAGTTTGAAGAGTCTGTTACTTTGCGTTTAAATCATGAACAGCATCTTCAACAGTTCACAAGGTTTGCAATGTTTTCCTCTTTGTCGGTGTAAAAACATGTAACATCTGCGTGGACCTGCACTGGGCTTCTCTTTTGCCTCTGAAGATGAAGCAGCAGTTAATTTAACTTTTTTCTCATATTTCAAACTTCCGTTTGGATTACTTATTTTTTTCCTTATCTTCCTTTGCTTTTTCTCTTTTCTTCAGAGAACACTGTTTATATGTTGCTGCAATTGTAAAATAAATGTTTTAACACAACTGCTATTTTGCGTCTACCTTTATCATTTTATGGACAACTATCAAGTTTATTTTTCTGCTTCACTACTCCAACTTATTCAGAATATCCAGACAGTTTTTAAAAAAATTTGCAGCATATTATTTTGCTTGTCGTGTTTATCATGGCAGCTTTTCAACTGCAGAAAATCAGCCACTAACCTGTGGTGACCACTTGAAAGCCACACACAAACCTTTTCTCTTCAGCTAGCTTGTTTATCTAGTAGCCTGTTTCACCTACATTTTCAAAAACATTTTCTTTAATTTTACTGTCTTGTTTCTGTTTTTATCAGCAGCACCCCCCCTGACTGTAGCATATGCAATTGTTTTTACCCACAATATTTTCTGCAAGCATTTGTACTTCCTTACCCTCTGCTCAAAACAGACCAAACTTTTTTGAAACCTTAAAAGTATGTTTAAACGAATTTTACTTACCCGAGCTGAATCCACCAAAGCTGCATTACAACAAATGCATGGACTACCAAATTCAATTTTTTGTGAAAGAAACCAGTTGGCCACCATGGTGAACTGTGCCCTCTCTTCCATTTAGTGTGATTTTGGAGTTGGTATATTTACTTTGGTGGGCTTAGTTTTCTTCCATTTTGGTTCATTACCATGGTGGCCAAGTGGTTCCTTTCACAGGGAAAGGAATTTGGCAGTCAATGCATTTGTTGTAATACAGCTTCAGTAAATTCAGCTCGGGTAAGTAAAATTCATTTAAACATACTTTTGTTTAAATGAAGTAGACTCTCTCTCTCTCTCTCTCTATATATATATATATATATGCATCATTGTATATTCTTTTATCTTTTCCTTTCTCTATTTTTTTCATATCATGTAGTTACTATAAAAACTATAAAAGCACGTTTGATATTTTCCTTAAGTATCATCCACCATTCAGACACATTTTTATAAAATATTGTCATAGTAATATGATCTTTCCATAACTGCATTACTAATCTCTTTCCTTCTTCATTACATGCTTTCTTATGTAGCCATTTTATTCCTTGGCCTATTTTTGTATATTCCTTGCTTTCCTTTATGTCTAGCCATACTGCATGATGATGAAAAAATGGTGTTTCAACTACTTCCATATCTCTTATAACTAATCCTTCTGATACTATAACATGTGTTATTTCAGATCTATATATGCCCCTTTCGTAAGTCCGTTAATTTTTATCCCAAAGTTTTAACTTACATCTTATAATTTCAAACATTTTTTTCTTATACCATTTATTTTCTTTTTATGCTTGCCTATTAAATCACAACTAAAGTCTCTTGTTATTATAATGTTCATATTAATCACTGCATAGCCCAAAATCTAATGAAATAAACTTTCCCTTTCTTTACAATTAGTATAATATTATAAATCTATGTATTTGATTTTTTTTCATTTTAAATCTCTAGTGGTTAATCTTGTCATTTTTGTTAGAGTTACATCTAATATATTTACTGTTTGTCTACAAAATATGGTTATTCCGTAACATCGCTCATTTCCCAATTCTAGATTGTTTTCCTCCCAATAGCTCCTCTGTTTGTAATATTTCTTCATTTGTGAAAAATCTTGTGTCTTCTAATATAATTCCATCTACATCACATGTAATGCACCACTACAAAATCCCTATTCTTCTTATTATATTCCAGTGGCAGTTGGTGACTTCAAATTAAAGGGGGGGCTGCAGGAGACAGCTGAATGGGTGGGGCCAATGGAAGGGGGTGTGACCATCTAGAAAGGGGTGGCGCTATGCTCAAAACCACAACAACTGGAACTTTAATTAAATACGCTGCCCTGGGTCCCAAACCATCATTACGAGAGTCCAATCAAGACAAAATGAAGTGTAGAAGAAAAAAATATTTCAGTGCATTGGCTACATGACAACTTACTTAATATCTAGATGGAAACACAAAGGTTGTGAGGCATGAAAAAAATAAATTGTCTTTTAAATACATTACTGGAATGCCAGTCAAAAATCAAGTATTAAAAAAAAACAAGCAGCACTCGGCTCAAACCACTTCTTCTTGCACTGCAGTTCTAATTATAATTTATATTCAGCTTTATAAAATTACCACATAACATGCTGAAAGTAGCAATCTCTGTGATACCCCCACTTTTAAAAATGTTTCTTATCCAAAAATGACCTGCTGCTTGACAACCACTATCTACTTGTTTCATGGAGAACACAGGATCAAAGTAAACAATGAACAGCAAACAAGAAACAAGCTAAGAATAAATTGCTTAAAGGATTACTGCACAAGTTATGGACCACACATGATAGATTGGCATTCTGTTTAGTTTACGGGTAAAGCCTGCAAAGATAACTGCAAGTCTCCAACAAATGTAATGAGCTTCTGAAAATACTGTAATCCTGTCATTAATTACAAATACTGTCATATGCATTTCAATACCTAAGGCTTATACGTTATCTAGTTATGTAAACATTCTCTGCATGGCAACAATGAAAAGGCTTTCAATGTTGGTAATTCTTTAACAGTATGCTTATTAAAGCTTACTTGCATCTTATAATCTCCAACAAGCTTACCTGATGGTCATTAAAGCATTGCTACTTTAATACATAGCAACAGGGCACTGCAACAGCATGCATGTTCTGAATAATAAGAAGGATAAATCAACAGTATAAAAATATGACAGAAAACCAGAACATTCTGCAAAATCAAGGACAGATGAAAAGCCACGGTTGTACTTGTGGTCTACCTTGGATGGGGGAGTACTCTGCAAACTTACACTGCATAACAGCTCCTTGCCTTGCTTGGACACATCCAGAGCCACTACAATGGGGTGCAACAAGTAGGTCAAAGTTTGAAATGTCTCTGGCTGACGGTGATGGCTCTGACACTCATACCTCTCAAACTCAGAGCAAGAAATCTGGACAAAGCCATACATAGAAGTGGGACACAGGCCCAAAAATAAAAACAATTTTTAAATATTGCTCTTATAAACTTAGAAAGATAATAGAATAGTAGTAGGTCTTGCATTAGTATGAATTTTTGAAGGGTATGAAATCTGAAACTCAAATGTCTGCCATTATTTTCTAAATTCAATCTTTAATGATTTGCTAGTAATTTGCCAGCCAGGGCTGTCTGAGTTTGCTACCCTTCCCCCCTCACAAAATCATGGTCGAATGGAGCCTCCCCCCTGCAGCCATTCCAATGTCCCATTCCTTGGATATTTTGCCCCATTTACCATAAACACTGTAATGTGCATACTGTTTTACTTCTGCAATGATATGGATTTCATTTGAAAGTTTTATTTTATATTTTACAGCATAAACCCTAATAGATATCTGCTAAACAAAGCAATGCAGTCTCACAATGAAAATAGACTTAGCATTAAAACTTCTCTGCCCTTGAAACTCATATTCATTGAAACAGCATTGAAACCCACATTCAAAGAAAATACATTTTGCCAGTGGCAGGTAAAGATTAATTTTGGGCTGTTTTTTAAATCATAGGCCCCTTGAACAAGAAACATACACATGCTCTTTGATACACCTTCCTGACTGTATTAAATTATATTCCTTGTACAATACAGTACAGTTGTTAGAGGGCATTTTAAATTTATTATTTTGAACATTTTTCCAGTAAACAATGAAACAAAATGCATGCACAAATAATGACAAAACTGCCCAATTCAGAACCTTTCTACTCAAACTTCTACAGTCCACCAGTATCAGAAAATATGCACGATCTCTGAAGAAGTAAAAGTGCCTGTTGCCCTTGAGGAATAAATTGCCTATGTTGCATTAAAAAAATGATAAGCTAGTAATATCGCAATAGGGAATGGATGGCAAACTGATAGTTTCATAGTTACTAGGTATCTTCGCCAAAGAGGACTGCAGCATCCATCCCCTTTACAACAGTGTACAGTATCAGCAATGGATCAACCTACTGTGGGAGTAGAACCCACAGCCTTCTGCATCAAAAGCAAGTACACTACCTGTTGTGCTATTAACAATGTAAGCAGACTGACTTGGTATAAGCAGCACTAAACTTTTGTTCCCTGCAGCTCTCACCTCCTTGTAAAATCTACTCGACACTCAGCTGTATCTCTGAACTTTGCAGCACAAGAAATTTGGAAAAAGCCAAAATTTATTTGGGGTGGGGGGACAAAAGCCCAAAAACCAGGGACACATTTTAAACATTGCTTGTATAATGTTGGAAAGTTGCTAGAATAAAATGCTGTGTTACCACCATACATTTCACTGCCAAGTATTGAACCCAGGACCCTCTGCAAAACAGTCAGAGCAACATACCACTTTGCCAAATCATCTATTTTTATTAAAGAAAGGAAGACTGAAACTTAAATGGTTACCATTTAGTGAATTCAGTTCTCACCATAGCTGTCAACATCTTAGCACAAAACACCTGAACAATGCCAATAATGGGGGAATACAGCCCCCAAACATATTCACTGAGTTCAGCTATCACCATAGCTCTCAAACTTGGAACAAAAAACTTGGAGGAAGTCAATAATGGAGAAATACAGTCCAAGAAATAGGGACAAATATCCATTGAGGACACCAGAGCAAACCCACACAAACACAGGGAGGACATTCAGACTCCACACAGAAGGCACCCCAGTCAAGAATCCAACCAGGCAACCTGTAGCTGTCTGGCAACAATGCTATCACTGCACCACTGCATTACTGGCTGTGTTAAGTAACAAAAATACAGAAACCACAGATTTTATGAGGAACAGAACAAATATGAGGCAAAAATCTGCAAATGTTTTATAAATGGTGGTGAGTATGAATTCAGGCTCTTGTCACTTGGGCCCAAGGTACAGGGTTCAAGCCTTATTCTCTACCCACCACCATGTAGCAACTGGGGCATTTTACACAGACACACAGGCACACACACACACACACACACACACACACACACACACACACACACACACACACACACACACACACACACATACACACAAACACACACACACACTTCTGTCCTCCATAAACACCCTACCTGTCTTTGTCCTCCATGCGATCTTGTACTCTGCAGCAGCCCAACTTAGTCATCCGTAGCAATCCTGCAGCCTGATCACCTGTCTCTGTCCTCCATAATGGCCCTCACATGCTGTTGGGCCTCCCATGAGATGTGAGGAGGCTGGAGCCTCCAGCCTGCGGGTGATGCAGTCCGGTGACCTTCCGGTTTGTGTGGTCATCACCGCACAGACCTCTGGGCTGGAAGCACAGAGTTTCCTGCCTTCCCTATCTGGTCTGACTAACAGAGCAGTCTGGAGCTCAGGAATTTGCACGCATGCATTCGTGGAGTTCTGGTCTGCCTAACACAGCAGTCAGGAACTAAGCACGCATGCGCGGAGTCCAGAAATTTTTAATTTTATTTTTATATGTTCTACGGTGGGGGGAATGGAAAATTTATATGTGGGGAGGCTGCAGTCCTGCAGTCGTATAGTACGAGCTGCCCCTGCTATATTCTTAATACTGTTCACATTTACAGAAAGCACTTTATAGTTTTCCTTTTCCTTAGATTCTTGGTTTCATAACTTCATAGCCAATTACTAGGCTATCTGCTTTAATGGGCCATTCTAAACCTAGCTGATGCCCCCCCCCAAAAAGGTGAGAATCTAACACTGTACCTTGTGTCTAAGTCAAACATCTTAACCATTGTTCCAACCCAATAACTAGCTGTATATATTTTTTTCATCCATTTCCTGCCATTTTTCTTTTTTACTTGTCCCTTTAGATTTTCTTTTTTTCTCTTTCGTTTTTTTACCCTTTTACCAATAGAATTCTTTTTTCTTTTACTAACTCCCAATTTATGTCTTCTTCGTCACTTATTCCAAAGCATTCTTCTATGTCTTCTTTATTTTTTTCATCTAATTTTTCTTCTATTTCTACTACTTCAGAAACTTCTTTCTTTGTTCCTTTCCTTCTTTCTTTTTTCACAATTATTTTTAATTTTACAAACCATCTATAAATGTCCAATATTGTAACACTGATAACATTTCAATTCACATTTTTGTATCATCTCCATTTCCCCATAAATATAACATTTTATTCTACTACAGTTACATGTCAAATGTCATTCTTTTCCACAAAATAACATGTTTTGTGCTGCCCCCAGTGTTTTACTACCACCATTTCAGCTATACATGCTTGGTATATGTATAATATTTCCTCTTTCGATTTTTAACACAATATTTCAATCCCATCCACCACTCCATAAACCCCTTTTATCGTAAACTTTTGCAATATCCAGCACTGCTTTTACAAGTTTTCAAATGTCCTTTCAAAGTCTCTCACTTCAACTATGTTTGAAATTCTACATGACTTTTTTTTTTTTGATTCCCTGTAAATAATTTTATAACATAAACATTTAAAAATTCTACTGGTTGCAGTCTTTCTTTTTTTCTTACTGAAGAAAATTTTCTACTGAATATGAGGTCACAAAACATCTCTGTTAACAAGAATAAGTGCTTTTACCTAATGTGCTTTTACACCCAATGGAGCCATTAAATTGTCCCACACTTCATACCTGTCCATTTCTTTGTCTTTTCTTTGAATCCTTACTGTCTACTTTCATTTTTCATTTTTTTGTCTTTTAGTTTTCTGCTATTTCTCTTTTGCCTTCTTTTTTTTTCCATGCATATGTTTTAATATTCATTTCACCACTATTCATCAGGATTTTCTCCGCATCCTCCTATTGTATTTTCTCCATAATGTCCCCCCCACACACAAATGTCTCTTTCATTTTCTGGCTCACTCTGCATCAGTGTTTCTTTAAGTCATCCCACAACCCTCCTGACTGAAGGGTTGTAATTATACATCCATCATTCGCTGACTTGTCTCTATCAAACAGATTTCTTTGAAACATCTCCTCAGAATCATGCATGCATTTTCCAGTCCTGATACTGGCTTTCTCCTCCATTTCTCTCACCACTCCATTATCTCCTTCTGTCTCCATCTGCAGCACTATTTCTATGCCCAACTTTGTACTGGATCAAAATCAGGAAGTGCAAATGTAAAATGATCAAATACAGGAAGTTCTCCAATGCCCAGGCTAAATTTCTCCTAGTAGTAGAAATACTACCTTGGATCTCTCATGAAAAAGGCTACTAGCCCAGTGGGAGTCAACAAAGGATAAATAAAATAAATACATAAAATACATTAAAATACAATGATAGTAAATTAAAGTAAACTGCTCATTATTATCAGGGAAGATCAGGAGACCCAAAGGATCACCTGTATGAATGCAGTTCACCATATGCGCTATACAAAATACTTAGAAAGAAAAGAATGACACACAGGGAAGACAATATATTAATACTTAACACTAGGGTTTCACTTGCAAAACATTCCAAATGTGATAAACACAGAAATATAAAGACCTGTAGTGTTAAACTTTGTGAAGTATGTTCCAAACATGATGCATTTACTTATATAAGATGATAATTAAATGCAATCTCTATTAGTCTACCATGTCTTCTATTATAGAATTGTAAGGACATATACCATTTTATACTCAGATATTTAGGGGAAAAAAAGAACATAAAGAAGGACTGTAGAAGAAAGATTAATGATTAAGTGAATAATAAGAAAAGAAAATTGATACAATAAAATAGCAAAATTTGCCAATAAATCATGAAACAAAAACCCATTGCTACTTAGCCCTAAAACAGCTTGACTGGCTTGAATTGCCAAAGCAACTCAGTAAAGTTCAACTACTCCCAGTCCACAAATTAACATACAATCCAGAACAAAGCAAACCCCTGCTAGACATATTACACATGTACACACCTGTTAGGCCACTTTGATTTGGAAACAAAATGCTCCCAACCACCTACAAACCACACCTGGCAGCAGGAACCTCTGTCTATTCCCACTATGTATACCATTCCTGGAACTCAATCCCCTCTTCCCTTAAAAATACTAGCAAAAGCTGACACCTGGAACTGTGCATGCACAATCCTGAAAACAGATGCATCATCACCTACTCACTATAACTATGCCATCTCACTCTAATTTCATTAACACCTCCATATCATAGCAGGTAGTAATGTCCTAATATTAAAAGAAACTCTCATGTTAAAGATACCATACTACAAATGCACGCTCTTCTATGTCTTCAGCTAACACTTACTCCTATTTGTTTTCCTCCCTCATGCTCTTCCATAACATTCTCATCTTTCTAATAATAACCAGTTCTCTCTCCAGGTCCTTAATTTTTCCCTCCTGCTCATAACTACTCCTCATCTCATTCTATTTTTGTCTGTTTTGGCAGCAGAATACTCTACTATTTTCTACTCATTATTAGAAATCTATTCTGTAATGTGCACAATAACGAGTTTGCTTGATGTAGGCTATTCACTTTTGCATCGTGCCTTACTATTGCAGTACATATTGCATTCTTAATATTTCTGTAAAAAAT
Source organism: Protopterus annectens (assembly GCF_019279795.1). Classification (NCBI taxonomy): domain Eukaryota; kingdom Metazoa; phylum Chordata; order Ceratodontiformes; family Protopteridae; genus Protopterus; species Protopterus annectens. Next base: position 219,579,802 of record NC_056743.1, read on the forward strand.
ACACACACACACACACATATATATATATATATATATATATATATATATATATATATATACATGTGTGTGTGTTTTACCCATTGTGGAGAGTTTTTGTATATAATTACAATTCAGCTATTGTAAAATGTTTTTATGCATGTATTTGTGAAACCTTTCTCCCCAACACATTGAAAAATATTTACTCTATTGTGAGGCTTTCTTCTCTTGTATATTTTAACTCAACTACTGTTTAAAAGTTTTTGAATCTGTTGTGAAACTTTTTTCCCTGGGTCTCCATTGAAAATGAACCATTGTTTCAGTTGAACTATCATAGTTATCAAAGGACAGATAAATAAATAAAAATAAATAAACTTAGGTAGAGAACTAGAAATATGTTTCTTAACTACAACTGTTAAATACAGATACTTTTTTCTTTAAGATATAACAGCTTATGAGTAATCTTACGAACATAGTGAACAATAAAAAGAAAGATAAATGAGACAAGAAATGAAAAAGCAGAAAAAATGGATGAGGGACTACCCACAAGACTGATATTTATAGGTAAAATAATTAAATGTAAGTTCAAGCTTACTTTACTCCCTTTTGTATACTCTACCCTCTACTATACTGAAGTACAAATCTTTTAATTGTACAGTAATTTTTAATTAATATTCTTGTTTGAGATTCATGTTTATTGCATTCTTTTTTTTGTAACCTGGAGCTTTTCTCCTCGGGTCGCCAGTGAAAATGGGCTATTAGCCCAGTTGGACTAACCCGGTTAACAAATGTCAATAAATAAATTAAATAAATAAAGAATAATTAACTGAGTTGACATAAGACTAAATGTGTGACTGCATTTTAAGAAAGAGACAGCAAAGGGATAGAGCATGATAGCTGCTAGTTAAGGAAGAAAAAATAGGTTAGAGGATAAGGCAAATAGCAAGAAATGAAGTGAAAAGACATTGGTTAATAACATTAAAGTAAAACTTTGATAGTGTCAGGCTAAATAAGGAGAGAACAATACAGAAATAGCATGAGAAAAGAAGAAAAGGGCTATATGTTATCATTGGGGGGAATGTTTGTTGCGTATAAGCAGAGATGTTCTGGGTATAAAATTATGTTTATAGAAGGCATGCACTAGTGTATGTGTACAGTGCACTGAATCAATAATTATACTATACAGCACACACAATGCAATGTACAAGTTATACTACTGAAAATAATGGACGTTTATTGGTTGTGTGAGTGGAGCTTTCAGTAAAAATTGATTTAGAGAAAAAAAGCTGTCTGCCTTTCTAATTTATTATATGTCAAATAACAGAGAGATAAGAAGGAAATGTTAATATTTCTGAAGGGTGTATTTTTATTGTACTGAATATAAATTTATACGAGGAGTACATTTTGAACTGTGATAGAGTGATACTATAAGAAACAAACATAACATATCACTATATTTTATTACCTCATTGTCAACTTCATATAAACACACATACACAAAGATTAAAAGATAGATGCACTATTAAGAGCTACATTGAAACGCTAGATCATATTAAAGTAAAATCCCAGTATAGAAATGAGAGCAATTTTTGGTTGTTTGTTTTCCTTTCTTCATTCCGTGTTACCTATCTTTATCAACGTACACAGACATGAAGACCTGGGACATTAATATTCATATACATGAGAGAAAGGGAATTGTAAGACTTATTTGATTTAGAAAGTAGGCTGTTAAAATGTCCAACGGGAAAGATATTTACAGATTTATTCATCTTCATTTTGCTGATATTTTAGTTAAAAAATTATTTTAACAGAAAATGACATTCTTATAAGATACATAGCTTTCTTTCAATACTATCTGTTGCCTTGACACCATGTTTAAAACAGTAAGTATTAGATATCATAGAGTATTTAAAGTAAAAGGAAAACTAAGTTAAAAAATGATAACACTTAAAATTACATCTTTAGGAATAGGTCAAAAAGATTAATTAGTGGCTATAAAGGATGTGGACTAGGAAAATATGTTATAAAGCAGATATAGTTTTGCAGTGGGAAACACATATACTGAAAAATATTTGCCTAGATATAAATTTAATACTATAATAGCTAACTTGTCATTTAGACCAAAAAAAGGAGAGGGATAACAATTTTGTTGGAAAAACCTGTACAATGACCAAAACCATGTATTCTTACACACACACTCCAAATATATCTTTTAATGTTAACTCTTGAGTACTAAAAGAAACAATTTTTATTACCAAATTTATATTTAAAAAGTCTTAAAAACTAAAACAGGATCTTTATATTAATTAATATATATTGAATACCTCAAACTTGAGTCAGATAATCTAAAAAATCATTGTACTTCTAAATAAAATCAAATAATTTAAAAAATCTTAATATTAGCAATTACTCATAAGTGTAAATTGGATAGGATGGAGATCAGTTTAACTAGAGAACCCAGAATATCAGCTAAGCTAAGCTTTTTGTTTCACATGACCTAGTTGTTGACCAGGTAAATCCACCCTCTACAGTTGTCCCTTTTCATAAATGACCTGTTAGCACTGTCTGATTTAAACCAAGGTGCCATGTACTTGAGTTGTTGGTAGTTTAAGTGGATGCAAAAGATCCCATACCACCTATTGAAAAACAATATGGGAAGTTCTCTAGTGCCCTGGCCATATTTCTCCTAGCATTATAAATATCACTTAGGTTTCCCCTGAAAATGGCCATAAGCTTAGTGGAACAAAACTGGTCAGCAAAAATAAATAGATAAATAAATAAATAAAAAATCATTTTAAAATCTGAAAATACACATACTCCAAATGGATATAAGTCAGTCCACTGACAGTACTTTCAATGAGTGCTGTACAATCAAAGGAAAAAGAGCAAAACATTTTCTGAACCTTGGTGATAATTTTTTTTATGCAGGTAGGAGCCCCACTTGCACCCAGGTGGGGGATACCTCATAGTTACTCCAAGATCATACAACATTGGAAAAGAAAGAAAACTCCACTGTTGGTGAAACTTGTTTCACTCTTTTCCTATTGTTTCTGCATCATTTGAGCAAAGCGCTGTTAGTGGATTGATTGGAACCCACAGAAAATGCATATGAATTATATGCCATTAACTACCTATCCAAGCTTAACATGTTTAGCAAAGATTTTTATGGATCTATTTAGAAAACAACTTCTTTTGTCTTTTCTAATATTTTCATATATAGATCAATTCATAGATTAGTACATACACACAAGACAAAGATCGGAAAATAAGTAATTATTATTGAAGTAGTAAGGAAAGTTTTAATGAAGTCTGGAAATATGTATTTTATGACTGTAAAATTTGGAGAATATTTTTAAAACTTTACATTCATGCTTATAATGGTGAAACAAACATTTTCAGAGCTGCATCTCCAGGGCATATGAAGAATGACCCCATACCATTACTTTAGGGTCTATTGGCTGCAGCAAGGAAAACCAATTCTGAACATTGAAGGGTTCTTATTATCCTTCAATTATAGTAATTATGAAAAATAAGCACTGCAAGAAAATTATGAAAGAATCAATAAAACATTTTAATTTCTGGATAAATACTTTTTGGATAAAATTAGCAACATTATCAGATAAATATAACAAAATACTCTATTAAAATTAGAATATATTACAAAGAACAACTATATGATTACTAAAACAAACTATTAAAATGGATGAAAACAGAAAATATACCCTAGGACTGCTACCTGTGCTACTAATGGACAGAGGCAGCTCCTAAATGCTTTATCCCATACATGAGTCCCCTCAAATTATCTATGGTATGATCTCAGTTATTCTCATTAGGGGTAATACATAATTATCCACCATGGGATGTATAAGTCCAATCTCCAACTAAATGGAATAGGTTAATTTGAACACAAAAGAGGAAATTGGCTAGGCTTAAAATGGCTCAAAGGGAAGCTAGCATAGTATTTATCTATGAACTTATAAAATGGCAAGGGCAATTACGTATTGTCCCAAATGTTAGCACATAGGGAGAAAGAGTGTTTCAGAACTGTGATGTGCATAATCACTGCCATAATACTAATCAACAAAGATTTCATCTAAAAGAAGAGATGGTAAATTGTGTGATCCTGGTTTAGACCTAAAGTGCAGACTTTGTATATCTATGAAACTGAATGGGCACAGATTTGTTTCATTTCAAAGATGCAATGTACATAATATGCTTGGATTATTCCTCTATGTACTTTGAAATGACTATGCAATAATACATGAGGGTATGTACATGTCAGAGATATTACTGCATCCCAAGGAGTGTTGTGAGGCACAATCACAAAGGGTGAGTGCCTTACATTCCCTGGATATTAACTAAAATAACCATCATTGCTTCCTTTTGGAGCAGATTTGGTTGCTTAGATATTGGTGAAGATATGGCAGGGATGGCTTCTTCATACAAAATGACAATCTCATATGGGTTGACTAGGTCTATGTTCAGCCATCAAATGGGCAAGCCATCAAATAGCTGAACATCGAACAATAAGCAGTGAAAGTTCAGTCACCAAACTTTCATTACATCAATGGGGTAATTAAGTCACTAGCTGCCCAACACTTCCTCGTCTTATATATGGAATTGTTTCAAACCCCTTTTCTGCGCTGTAGTGCATTCTCTGAGTTGGTTTATATAGTAAGAGGGGGTGGGGGGCAAAGCCCCCTACTGGGTGTGTTTGAAACACGTCCGTGTATAAGATGGGGAAGTGTTGGACAACTATTTACTTACCTTGTCAATGCAATGAAAGTTCGGTGACTGAACTTTCACTGCTTATTGTTTGGCATTCAGCCATTCGATGGCTAGCCCATTCAACGTCCAAACATTGACCTGGGTTGACTATATGTTTCTTTTGCTTGTGTTGATTGGGCTGGTCAGTGATACTCTTGACTACATGTCCTTTTTCTTAAAGAGATGTCTTTGGTTTCTTTTATACAACTGACCATCCAATTTTTTCAGCAGGAAATACAAACTGTGTTTGAGAAAAACAGTCCCTCCTGTTGCTTTAGTTCCCAATTTAGCACAAGGTTTGATAGCAGAGAAATACTTTCTCCACTTTAAGTACTTACAGAAGTAATGGGAAAGACATGCTCCTTCAGATAAGCTATCATATCAACCAAAAACTGTAATTGCAGACTGTTGAGTAAAGGTCGCTATAACACAAATGACAGCTAGATGTAAGAGGAACAATTCAGCAATCACCACGGCTATGCATTAACACCTTCAATAATGAAAAGATAAAATGATAAAGCTCTAAAGATCAAACAGCAACTACTAAAATCCAGATATAAAACAACTGGGAAGTGCTTTCACTCTTTCCAGACCACTTCATCAGGCCTAACACAGTGGAAATATTTAAACTATTTAAAGTGACGGTTGCCAGTCCAGGATATCCAAAATAACACATCATATTTGAAAGCAATAATGTGACATCTAACAATCCAACATCCCTATATTTTAAATACAATTAAACAAAATACATGTCAGATATACTAAAAGATTTAACTTTAGTGTACACAAATACAACTAGTACTTAAAATACTTGTACATATAAAGATCACAAAACAAATACAGAAATTTAAATAATATACACTCACTGCAGCTATTACTTATGTCTTCATCCTGGTCAATGAACAGCTAAGATTTCTGTAATCTAGTAATATTGCAAAGTGAACAAAGTCATCAGATATCATTTCTTAACAGTTCCAACTGTCACTCATGTGCTGCTTTCTGAAATAACTGATAATTCCTCAGAAGGACTGAAAACTTCTTTTAACTAAGGTCCAGGCATCAATATGCTCTCTTATACAGGGTAGATTAACTGCTATAGACACAAAGAAGAAAATCAATGGAGCTGTTAAAACTGGCCCATTCTTTGCAGTAGGAATTAAGTAAGGGCATTGTTGGAGATTGTTAGGTACTACTGGAAAGTCATGTTAAAAAGTCAAAAAATAATTGTTAGCCAAAACCACCTTCAACAAACTGAACAATTTGTTTTTTGCAGGAGGACAAGCCCCCCTGCATTCTCCCACACACCTACTCCAAGGCTGCACAGCAGTGGGGAAAAAGTAAGCTCCACTATCAGCGAAAGTAATTTCAGTGAACAGCATTCGCTGTTTTTGTGTTTGCCAAAATTACGTTCAATGAGATGACATGCTCCCAAAGTCACAACCTACTCTTCCTCACATTGCAATACATGATTATAGTCTGCTACATTACTTAGAATTTTCCTAAATATAAAATCATTGTCATATTCTTGTATCTATTCTTAACTAATGTTTTCATTTTTATGTCTAATTTGGTATATTTATTAAAGCTGTAGGTGTTTTTTGTATTATTTTTAAAGACTGTAAAATTATTGTTCTTAAAATGCTATGTAGTACTTTGGATCCCCCCAGGCCTTTAGTGAAAATGTGGCGGCCCTACTAAGTCGGACTTTCCCGCTAATAAAATGTCAATAAATAAATAAATAGATTGACTTAGAATGAAAGAATAAAAATAAAATGTAAGGATAATTAATCAATGAAAAATAACCTTACTAGCAAAATAAATCCAATGTTCAATATCTATTCTGAGACCAATCTTCAGAAACTACCTAAAGCCTGCTTCAACAAGCAACATAACTGCCACATTGAATTAGAATCACTAGTAAACAACAATTAAAAGCTAAAAGTTACGTAAATGAACAAATGATGCTCATGGGTTTAGTTTGCGATACATTGCCTAGGCTAAACCAGTCACTCTTTAATATTAGCTGACTGGTCAACTGATCGAGAGCAGAGTTCACAAGAGGAGGTTTCCCAGTTGTTTAATGAAGTAGTCAAACACTATTCTGATCGGCACATGTCTAGATGGAAAAATTCTTGTTCCTAGATAAACTGTTGCAATCAAAGTTAAGCTAATTCTCTAGCTGGAATCATTATTCAGTAGACCCTTTTAGGCAGTTGCTAAAGGTGGCGTAAAGAATGTAAATAAATTCCACTTTTCAGCAGTTAATTGCATTCATCTTACTGAAGTTTTCCTTTATTTTAACACACTGATTACTAACTTTTTGACATACGATGAAGAAACAGTATTACAGAAGTACACTCACTGTCAGTTATCTATAATTCTAATCTGAAGTTAACATTATCTGCATACAACATTTTGCATCGAAGTATTCTATTGTTATCCAAGCGCAGTATTAGCAATTAACATAATGGTCTGAAGAACGTCATCTGTTAATATATATTCTTATCCCATTGAGATAAACAATTTCCCTATCACCACAGACAGCTGTTATTTTAAACAAAATATGTATCATATCTAGATGATATTTTCACATATTTAAATTAATAAAACAAAATCTGACAAGTGCATTTGTAAGGGTCACAATTCTGCTAGCTGCCAAATGCTGATTATAATTTGTGATTTTACCTACACTTATGGTAGTAACAAAGAATTTTAAATTAAAACAAATAGAATGCTGAACAGGGATCTGCATAAGTAAAGGGGTTGTGTACTTAGCTGTGTGCAACTCCTGTTCAGCATTCTAGTTGGGAAAGACAGAACAGGCACTCAAGAACAGGGTGTATGAACATATTAATGACATCAAAAATATAAAAACAACAAGTGCATTATATACAAATTCTGAAGTATGTCACTCCTTTATTAAATTCACATTTGGAATTGTAGAGCAGGTGCAATCAAATCCTGGGGCGGGGGGGGGGGTGACTGGAAGATTCTGTTAAAGAAAAAAGAAACACAATGGCAATTTAGAACAGCAGCAATGTTTCTCCCTGGTTTTAATGAAATTATTTCCATTGTCCCAGTTTTGCAGGAAAGGGCAAACAAAATATAAAATATACTGAAAACAAGTGATGACATTTGAATGTATATATTAGATTTTTTTAAAACACGTTTGAGCAAACATATGTTTTAAGTTGAAAGTGTTTGAATACAGATCAACAATATTAATTTAATGAGTGAATGTGTAGTGTAGTGTTAGTGGATTAATTAGTTAATTGATTTATGTTTGTGATTGGTCAGTTATTCTTATTTAATGAAGCAGTTTTTGTAATGTAATGTATTCTGATGAAGGCTACACTGGGCATAGCCGAAAGTGCTTAATACCTTTGTTTAATGAAATAAAACAACCCATTTTGGATTACAGCCTGGTTACATTTGTTTATCAAGTTATTCTTCATTCAGGTGTATTAGATATAAATTCCTTATTCTCTATTTGTCCATAAGCTTCATCAGGACCTTTTTTTAATACTGTTCTCTGTGCACATCCAGTGTTTGTGTTAGCTTTATTCTCTGTAACTATGCTATTTTAAACTCTGTACAAATGAAAGAAATCATACTTCTTGTATTTCTGTTTTGAACTACATTGTAAAACTATTTGTGACTTTTATTACTTATAAAATTATATCTACTTCTTTTATTATGTAAAAACCTATTACTACTTTGTACTTTTATGCTCAACTTCTGAGAGACTTGGTTGGCTATAATCACCTGCATTAGAAGCTGAAGTTAAGTATAAACTTGCAGTTTTAAAAGCACTGTATTTAATTTTTTCTGTTACCTAATTGTGTGCTTCACTGAATAGTGTGTGCTGTGTGTCTCTCTGCTATAAGAGGGGGTGGTGGTCTTCTCACTTCTTTGTTATCAAATATTTAACTGTTAGCCTAGAGGGTTTACTCTGTACTTTACGTGCTAGCCACAAAGTTTGAGAATTCATCTTATGCTCAACTTCCAAGAGACTTGGTTGGCTACAATCACCTGCATTAGAAGCTGAAGTTAAGTACAAACTTGCAGTTTTAAAAGTACTGTATTTCATTTTTTTCTGATACCTAATTGCGTGTTTCACTGAATAGTGTGTGCTGTGTGTCTCTCTGCAGTTAGTTCCCCACCCACCCTCCATGTTCTTGTTTTGGTGTTAGTGTTGGTGGCTTTGGAATTGCTTGCCCCTCCTGTAAGTCTGTATTTGAGCACTCCTCCTGAGTCCATCTCATTTGCTCACTTAACCGACTACAGTGAGATCATATTCTGAGTCTAGTGTTCACTCTACTTAATACAGAGAGAAGATTTGAGAAGGCCAACCCACTTAGGTTCTTCCTTCCTCTCTCCTTGCACTTTACTAACAAAAAAAAAATATTGCACTTTATTCATCTGCTTTTACTGTATTTGTGTTTCCTCCTACTATATTTTGCTTTTGCCTCTTCTTAAAAGTACTCAGTTTTATTTATTCTTCTGCATTTATTACTGCTTGGTAGTAGCCTGAATAAAGTGTAACTGTTATTCTAAGTCTTTTGGTTTAAGCACTTGGGCTTCATACCGGTTGTTTTACATTAAGAAGGTTTGTGGTCTGCACTGTTGAGGCAGGACAGGTAGCTTACATCCTTCTAAGCTGGGAATTGCTGATTGAAGGCTCAGTGTCTGCTAATCTAAAAGTGTATTACGTCTGGTTTAAGCACTTGGGCTTCAGGACAGTTATTCTACATTAAGAAGGTTTGTGGTCTGCACTCTTGTGGGAAGAGCAGCTGGATTCTGCCCTTCTGAGCTGGCAATTTCTGGTCACAGGCTTATTGTGCCTGCTTATTTGAACTGTTTCTTTCTGAAACTGGTGTTTCTTGTTGCTGTAGCATAGACCAGATTCAGGCCGGCTGAATCTAGCTTTGTATAACTTGAGCACTGATCCAGGCTATCTGTTTTTGGAGAAGGTTCCCCTGCACCCTAGTAGCAGGAGTGTGCAGTTAGAACTTGTCTGATTGAAGACTGCTGAAACAGGGCTCAGTTTTGAGCTTTTTCTTGTTAATTGGGTAACTTGTTTAAATCAGTTTGTTCATTTTCTATTGTTTTTTATATATATATATATATATATATATATATATATATATATATATATATATATATATATAAAATTGCACTTTATCCATCGGCTTTTACTATATTTGTGTTTCTTCCTACTTTATTACTAGGGGCATTGACTACAACTCTGATCTGAGATATATAACAATTAGTATCCTTTTCTGTGCATTTAAAGTTTTTTTGATTGCATCTGCTTTATTTTCTGAAAAAAAAAACAAAAAAAAATAGTTGTTTCCTGCCTTTCTAAGCTAGTATAGTCCAGTTTTCAGGTTAGTGCTAAATTCAGGGCTGTGTTACAAATCTCTCTGTTTGCCCATACCTTACTTGGATAGAAGGAAGTTTCTCTGTTCACATGTGAGAGAGGGGAGCTTTAAGCAGCCCATCTGTCCCTGGAGGAGTGGTTTCAGCCCAGAAATTAGTAGTTTATTGGCCATTTTGAGCTAATTTCTATCTCTTTCTTTTCCCTGCTATTAAAAACGCATTTGCCCGGTTTTGTACACTGGTTAGCTAGGGTATAACTATTCCTGGCTCCACAAAGTCTCCTCTTCAATTTTTCCCTTGGAACTAGACAAACTTTCAACTTAAGCACTCAAGCCGTTCATTTTACAGCCCGGCACTTGCTCAAAACTCATAGCAAGCACTTATAAACCATAGCACTAGAACCCCCCCTATACTGTACAGAAGGACAAGGCTGTCTATTTGACCTTACCAGCCATTCAGTAAAACAGTTAACTGTACCTATCCAGGCATGTCCAAATGGCAGTTTCAGGTGTACTTTCCAATCCAACCGATGAATCTGGGCATTTTGAGGCAATGTGACAACTGCCTCATGTACACAGACAACCCTCTCCTCCTACCACCAAACACTAATACATGTGAGAGATGCAATTATATAGCCAAACTGGAGGTTAAGCTCTCTCATCTCAAGACTGGATCAGACAGTCAAGAGGAGAAGGGAAATATTTGCATCACACCACCAGTCTCACAAAGACCTATTAAACCAGCACCAGCCAAAAACACACAAATACACAAAAACATACTCGGAGGCTCTAAATAAAAATCTGCAAAAGTAACAGAGACCTCCAAAGCAGACATCCAAGCAACCACCACCCCCCAACACAAACCATGAAACACATACTTCTCAAAACCAGTGGGCCATGCAATCACATCCCTTAAGGCCAAATAACATACCCAACACACTAGTAATAGGTGACTCTATAGTCAGGCATAATGACATCCCACTCACTAGGCTGAACAAGGAGAAGGTTACTTTTAGCTGCCTGTCGGGTGCCTGGATCTGCCACATAACACAAGTACTCAGGTCACTCCAGAACAAGTACAAATATGACTCTGTCATTGTCCATGTTGGTGTGAATGACCTGAGTTGTACCTCCCTGGACTACATGAAAAGAGATATGGAAGAGCTCTCTGATCATGTAGCCCAGGACGGTATGACCCTGACCCTGAGTAGCATCCTGCCCTCACCAAGAATGATACCATGGTATAAAGAAAAAATATCAATTTCAACAATTGGCTAAGCTTCTGGTGTCATTCAAAGGGGATTCAGTGCCTGTCTGCCTGGGATGACATGCTCAACAAGCCACGCTGCTTCGCTAGAGACAGCTTGCACCTGTCACCCTTAGGCTTTCAAATACTGACCAAGGCTCTTGTCACCCCCATAGTGCCTTTTTTTAGGCAAGGCTCAAAAGACAAACCCACCACTGTAAATAGCACAAGTAACAAAAAACTGAGGGTAATGCTACTCAATGTCAGAAGTCTAAACCTCATAATGCATGCACTCGATGCAAACCTCAGTATGGAGAAAATCGATATATGTGCAGTAACAGAAACCTGGTTTAAGGCTCCAAAGAGCACCCCAGCACTACCAGGCTACAACTCATACCATACATTTCGGCCACAGAACCCAGACCAAATACAAAAGGCGGGGGCGTATCCACATTCATCAAGGATGCCCACACCTCCAGGTTAGTGGCACAACACGATGCTTCAGAGATCATCCACGTGCAACTAACAATGGACAAAACTGCAATTCAAATTGCAGCTTGCTACAGATTGCCCACCATGTTCCAGGATCCCCATTCTGCATTTCTGGAAATACTGGGAAACATAAAGGTCCTACCAAACACCCTAATATTTGGTGATTTCAATTACCCAAACATTAACTGGGAGAACTGCTCAAGTATTAACTCCCTTGCCCAACATTTCCTAGAATTTATAAACTCAAATGTCCTGGATCAACTGGTCAACACTCCCACCAGAGGTGACAACATATTGGACCTGGTCACCACCAACATGGGTGACTGGTGTTCCACACCGGAGGTCAACCCCTCGCTGGTTAGATCTGACCATAAACAAATCACTTTGGATATCCACATTCCTCCCCTACCCCTGGACAAGGAAATCACCATGAAAAACTTTTCAAAAGCAAACTTCATGTTACTCAAGACCAAGGAGGAAAGTTTCGAAGCCCCCATGCTAAAGGATAATCCTGTCCAAGCTGCAAAATCCTTTATTTATGCATTCTATGGGCACCTACAAGAATGCATGGATCGTGCTATCCCATGCAAAACCAAGACTCACTCCTCCAAAAAAAGGAAACCAGTCCGGTGGACCCTTGCCATAAACAAGCTATACAATAGAAGGAGGAAACTAGTACAGAAAAGAGTAAAGTCCCAAGAAGGGAAGACATCCCTGATCAGTATCAGCAAAAACTACGATCCCTCATAAAATCACCAAGGCGAGCTTTGAAAGAAAAATTGACAAGGACTCCAAAGATAACCACAAGGCATTCTTTAGCTATGTCAAAAAGCTAAGTGGCAATGCTCACATCTGCTCAGAGTTAGTGCAGAATGGCACAAAATACACTGAACCAACCAATATCGCCAACATCCTGGCAGACAGGTTCAGTGCAAACTTCACCCCCCTCTCACCCCCAAAAGGGCCCATAACCATACCAGAAGAATGTAGAGTTCTTGAAATCACAGACACTCAGGTTATAACAGCTCTCTCTAAAGCCAAAAACACAACATCAATGGGACCTGACGGTGTCCCAGACTGCGTCCTACACAAGCTCAAAGACGAACTAACCACTCACCTAAACATACTGTTCATACTCAGCCTCTCCACAGGTTACATACCGATAGAGTGGCACACAGCAACAGTTATTCTGCTCCACAAAGGTGGAGCCACAACAAACCCTAGGAACTATCGCCCTATAAGCCTGACTAGCTTGGTCTTCAAGGCTATATAGTGCATCACCATGGAACTCATTAACAGAGACATTGGGAACCTCCAAACACTGGACCCTACCGAGTTTGGCTTTGTTAAGGGCAGATCATGCCTCCTAAACTTGGTAGACTTCTTTGAGACAGTTACCAAGGCTATAGACGAGGGAAAGGTAGTACACACAGCCTACATAGACCTCGCAAAGGCTCGACACCATTCCCCATTCTGGTATTATAGACAAGCTCACCAGCCTGAACATAAACCCCTATGTCACAAGATGGGTTGCCAACTGGCTCACGGACAGCACCCACATGGTGAGAGTTGCAGGAGCTAGGTCTGACTCTACACCAGTTACAAGTGGCATTCCCAAGGGCTCAGTCTTAGGACCCCTCCTGTTTGGCATCTACTTCTCAGAGGTACAGGCAAGCACAGGAGGACTATGGCTGAGCAAGTTTGCAGACGACTGCAAACTAGGGGCTATAACTGACTCTCCGGCTGACACAAACATCCTCCAAAAGGGTCTCACTGAAATGGATACCTGGTGTGAAAATCATGGCCTCAAGCTAAATGCCAAAATGTGTATAGTCATCCCCTTTGGAAAAAACAAAGTACCCACAAACTGCCACATAGGTGGTAGTCCCCTAAATACAGAAAATGTAATAAGGGATCTGGGGACCCAAGTAGATAGTAATCTCTCCTTTGATAATCACATTGCCAAAGTGGTTAGAAAATCCTTCTATGTGGCCGACCTAATCACAAAAGAGTTCACATCCAGATCAAAAGAGGTCATTCTGCCCCTCTACTCATCATTCATCAGACCCATCATAGAGTACAACACCCCATTTGCGATGTAACTTACAAGACACCTGCAACAGCTGGAAAGACCACAGAAATACCTCACCAAGAGGTTCACTGGCCTCAGACAGATGCCTTATGCAGCTCGAATGAAGAAACTCCAGCTGTACTTGGTTGCATACCGCCTACTAAGAGGTGATCTCTGCCTGACATACTAAATAAAATAAAAAATCCTGCAGCATTGCAATATATCATTTCACTACTGTATAATATCCTTAATAAAATAATTGTCTGTGAATCTCTCACTCATCTTTTAACAGTCAGAAATATGACCGATATCATGTATAACGTTATCTCCTTAACACTGGTTGCAGAGTTAAGGAAGAAGTTGCAAACCATTTTGCCAGGTCCTTATTTTAATAGGATACATAGTTTGTAAGTTGTTTTGAGTAATACAGATATTCATTGTTATTAAAAAAAAAAATATATATATATATATATATATATATATATATATAAAATATATAAATGCATATCAAATGCATTAATTTCTTAGTGACAGGACATGTGATTCACTTTCAAAAGGTTGCAGAAAAAACAACATTGTGTAAATGCTTATAAAATTAAGAAAATAGGACAAGTCAGGGCTATCCACTCGGTGGTGTAAACATTGGCTTTAGGTGATTTGTTCACACTGTCTATTGCCGATGTGACATCCCAACTCTATATAATAATGAGAAAAAGTGGGTTGATGACAATCACATTTTACAAAAAAAAATGAAAAATAATACAGAAAAAAAAATGAATTGGACTGTCACCCAATCTGTGTTTAGTAAATTAGCTGTAAAAGCAATTATGCTAACTATCCTAGAGATCTAGTAATTCATCATATGAAATCAGAATACACATTATTTTTCAAGTTTTTCAGACACAGGAAATTTAGAAAGACTCTGACTTGCTATCTTGCTTATAACTCCCTGCTCCTTGTGATTGCTGAAATCAAAAACATGTTGAAAACTGTAATACTTGTGGTTAGAATGATTTATATCAACTTATTTTCAGCATGTGTCACTCTATTAGTGTGAATATTTCACAGCCATGTTTTATCTGTGTGTTCCCTCCCTTCTTGGTCTGGGATTTATAATCTCTTTCCAGAACCACAGTTAAATTAAATATCTCTTAAACAGAGTTGAGGTTTGGATATTGTTCCTGACAATTACACTGGTTTTAATAGACTGCAGATGTAGAAATAAGTCTATGTCAATATCAACATCTTAGAATAAAAAAAAAGGACAGGTAACGAGCAAAGAATGTTGCTCATTAAACTGAGAGAGTAATTTACTATGGCTTCCTTTCCATGATGTAATGCTAGTTCATAACAGTGATTTATGAGAAGATACAGTATCATGGGAGAGTAAAGCAAATGCTGATATTTTTTATTTGTTATATGGAACCATTTAATTATTTAAGGATACACCTATATCATATGGCTCTGTAAATGTTTTATTTCTTTCTGGCATGATACTACATGCCTGTTTATCAAAGGTTTACGAAAATGATGATGGAAACATTTGTAGAATTTGTTAAATTCATTGTTATGAATTCACTACAATAGTTGAACTATTTTGTTTATATTTGCAATTATGTGACCTTATTTTAAGTATTTTTCTTTTTATATATATGCAGTTGCATCTCAAAATGATTAGACAAATTATTATGGAATTTTCAGAGAATCTTGCTATGATCATTTTATATAAAACACACAGTGTGCTACCAGCTAAGTGCCTGCATCCTAATTTTAATGAAACAATTTTAATGCGATAAGTCATGACACATATACAATAATGAAAATCTCACTTTCATACAGAAGCAGAGTCTAAGCTTGAGGCCACAACACCATGTGAGTGTTTGTGTCTCTCTCTTTAATGAAAGCCTTTGCATCTGATATTATGAAAAGTGATAGCTTCATTTATTTTAAGTTGAATACTTTGCAAATGTCAGCTTCTGATAGGTTATATGGAACCAACAAACTTTCAAGTGATTGCAATTTTTTTTGCATCATTACAAGCAAAAGCAAATGTCAGTGCAAAAGTAATAACCAGATTTTATTGGAGATCAGCTGATAAATGTAAGGATAATAACATCATGAACACACTTGTACAATAAACAGCAACAAAAATAATGTAATATAACATGTTAAGCCTCACTCAAATGATAAAGCATGCATACGCATACATGCATGTAAATGCGTATATATTAATAGGAAGCATCCGCTGCTTCCCAATATGAGAGGATACTGTCCGCACTCTCCTCCAACTTACAACTGCAGGGTTACACACCCTCAAGATAAGTATATGAAAACAAAACATTAAGTAAAATTGAACTGCACAGCTAGTTTCATTACTCTACATATTGATGTGCTAAATGAGACCCCATCAAAACAGTTGTAAAAATCTAAGATCCATAAGCTAAGGCTTTATTGACCTAAATCTTTCTTTCTATTGGCCATGCTGGGTGCAATTAAGCCCTACTTACAAAATCAAATATTTTTGTATTACTTACAGATTTTCTTAAAAACATTCTCAACAATAGTCAGCTGAATAATTCACATAACACACTGTGCAAGTTAACAATACAAGGCAGTAAGCCAGCATCTCAGCTGTATGGGTGTCAGTCTGCACAGGCAAAATTTTTGTCTAAATAGAAAGAGAAAATAACATTTTCCAAAAATAGTAACATTTTAGGGATGATGAAAAAAAAAGGTTAATAAAGATGGGGGTACATATAAATTATTATCATCATCAGCCCCCTTTTTTCCCATTTTTCTACATGGGGTCAGGGTATCGTGTTAACTGTCACCAACTCTCTCGATTCAGTGTCACACTCCTGCCTTCTTCAACACTTATGCCTGACTGTTGCAGATCTTCTTTCACACAATCCATCCACTTCTTTGCTGGACGTCCTCATTTCCTTTTACCTTCTTCTTGTCTGTCCCAAATCTTCCTCACCAGATTGTCTTCTGCTTTTCTACACATATGACCAAACCACCATAATCGGTTCTCTTTGATCTTTTCTGCAATTGGAGCTACTTTAGCTTCTGCTCTTATGTCCTCATTTCTTCGCCTGCCCCACAGTGTGCATCCTACGACCTTTCTCAGGCACTTCATTTCCATCACCTCTAGCTTCTTCAACTGTTCTGCCTTTACTGCCCAGATTTCTGTACCATACAGTAGTACTGGTAACACCACTGTCTTGTACACCTTACTTTTCAGCTTCTTTGGAATTCTTCTGTCATAGGCTACACCTTATACTCTTTGCCAGTTGGCTTGCAGCCCCTCTGACTCTAGCTTTGACTTCTTTATTCAGACTACCCTTCTCCTCAACTACCCCTCCCAGATACTTGAAACTGTTTATCTGTTCCACTATCTTCCCTTCTATCTCTATTTTCAGCTTCTTCTGATTTTCCCAATTTGATGACATTACCACTGTCTTATCTATGCTTAGTTTCATCCCATGTACCTTCAGATTTACATTCCATTCTCCTATCCTCTGGTGAAGTACTAGCTCAGAGTCTGCCTGCACTGCCACATCATCTGCATACAGCAGATTTGTTGATCCCTCCCCTCCAACTTGTTTGCTAATGTAATCCATCACCAGTATGAACAGCAGTGGGCTCAGAGATGAACCCTGATGTACACCCACTCCCACTGGGAACCCCTCTGTGAGGATGAACACTGTTTGTACTTGAGTCATTGGGTCTTTGTACATAGTCTGCACTAATTCTATCAATGTTTCTTGTACTTCAGACCACCACAGTACTGCTTAGATCAGCTTTCTTGAGACTTTGTCATATGCCTTCTCCAAGTCTAGGAATGTCCAATTGGAATCTCTCCTCATCTCTAGCTTCTTCTCAAGTATCTTTCTCAGTGGAAACATTAGGTAAATTGTGCTGCATCCTGATCTGAATCCAAACTGCTCATCTCCCATCTTACATTCTACTACTCTGCATATCCATTTATCAGTCATCCTCTCCAGAACTTTCATGCAATGTGATAGGAGTTTGATGCCTCTGTACAACCCACAGTTGTGGATGTCCCCTTTGCTCTTGTACAGTGGCATGAGTATGCTTATTCTCCAGTCATCTGGGATACACCTTTCTCTCCACACTGCTATTAGTACCTTCAGGAGCCATTTCTCCCCTATCTCTCACAGCATTTTTATCATATCTGCTGTAACCTCATTTGAGATTGCTGCTTTCCCTGACTTCATCTTTCTTAGTGCTGTTCTTACTACTTCTAAAGTGGGCTCATCCTCTTCTTTCATTGTAGGCTGTTTCTGGGGCAGTACAGTGTCTGCGGGGTTTTCTTCATTCAGAAGCTGCTGGAAATACTCCTTCCATCTGCCTTTGATGTCCTCTGGACTGGTGAGCAGGTTGTTGATGACATCCCTTATGAAGGGTGTCTGACAATCTTCTTTATGTTTCTGCCTTTGCCTTGCAACCTGATATAGTTTCTTTAATCCCCTTACTGAGTCACTTTCCAGAAATTGGTACAGTTCCTCTGATGCCCTATTCTTTGCTATTGCAACATCTTTCTTAGATTCTTTGTTAGCCAACCAGTACTCCTTCCTAGCCTGGTCATTCTTTTCTGTCTCCCATTTCTTCCTGCACTCCTCCTTTCTTTTGATGACTTTCTGGACTTGTGCATTCCACCACCAGCTTTCCTTGTGTACCTTATTTCCATACCTGGCTCGGCCACATATCTTTTCTGTAGTCCTAACACGCTGTTTTTAGGCGCTGCCATTCTTCTTCAACTCCACCTATTTCCTGCTCTTCTTGTGGTGCTAGAACCCTGAGTAATTCATTGAACTGTTGTATTTTCTCTCCAGTCACCTTCCAGGTCTTCAGCCTGGTCTCTGTTGACCTTAGAGACTTCTCTGACCACTGCTTGCAGCTGATTGTGGCAACTGGTGGTTTATGCTCTGGGTGGACTGTTTCACCGGGGATGGATTTGCAATCATGGATTCTACCCCAGTACCTTTTCCTTACTAGGAGGATGTCTACCTGAGTTGCATGTTGACTACACTTGTATGTGATCTTTCGACTGTCTCTCTTTCTGAACCATGTGTTGGCTACTACCAAGCCATTTGCCAGACAGAAGACTAGAATGACTTCTCCTTCTTTATTCCTGTTGCCCCACCCATGTGGACCCAGGCAGTCCTCATATCCTGTTCTGTCTGTCCCAATATGTGCATTCAAGTCACCCATTATCAACACCAATTCATGTTCTCCTGCTTTATCTAGTAGGTCCCGCAACTGCTGTCTGAATGCACTCTTTTCCTCACTATCACAACCCTGCTGTGTTGCATAGGTTGAGATTATGAATACTGCCCTATCATTACACTGGAGTCTGACTGCCATGAGTCTCTCATTAACTCTGCTGAGATCCTTTACTGCCTTCTGAAGCCTCTCTCTCGCCACAATTCCTACACCATTTCTAGCCTGGCCTCCACCTCTGGATCCCAAGCCAAGTTGTTTTCCTGCACTGTCCTTCCATCCCATCTCTTGGATACATAAGTTGTCCAGCCTGCTGCGTATCATCATGTCATCCACTTCCCACTTGCATCCTGTCAGTGAACCTACATTAAGCATAGTAATTCTCAGTTTATGTTTGGTTGGTTTTACGTCCAGCTTTTGCTCAAAAGAACTATCCCAGGTTACCCAGGCTGGGCAAATAGACACTGGCCAGCCAGTAGCTTATTGACCCAGGGCTGCTGGGCTTTATGGTGGGCACACACTGGCCAATAGGGGCACATATACCCCTCGCACCATTAGCAAGGGTCCCTGGCGTGGGCCAGAGTAGGCCGGGTCCTCAACCCACTTATCACCGGTAGGTACCCATGCCCATTTTTGGCGACATTAGTCAACATGACCAAATCAGCTAGAGACATATTTTACACCAAGTGGCTATCGCTGCCATGGTGTGCAGTCTGTGATCCATGTTCTCCTATCTTGAGGATACTGCGCACCACAGTAGATGCCCAAAGTGGTTGGTCTGTATAACTCTTTCCCCTATAGGACACAATGTAGAGTCTGTGGTGCTGCCCACAATGGCAATTTCTGATGTTAGATTGTAACTACCACACTTCAGAAGGATTCTGTCCTATCTGGTGTGTGGTCACATAGGGTGCAGGGTAGTTGTCTTGTCTTCTGCCTCAGTGAAAAGTCCAGTTCCATCATTTAATAAATCTACTTTTTAGGTGGAGATTCACGAGCAAATTTTGTGCATTTCATTTTATTAAAGTGATAATATTCTTGATAAAATGCTCAGTACTGATCAGTATAGTGATGTATATCATGTATAACAGTTTCCTGATAGAGCTTTAATACATGGGTGATTGAAGCTCAGAAATACAATCAATCCAACTTACAGTGTAACACCAACAACTGAAACTCTTACATTCATAAATTATTTTAACGGGGGGGGGGGGGGATTAATTCCCTGTACCCCTATATACCCGTGATTTGCAAATACACTAACTCTGAGATGTACCTTGGAGAAAATTGAATTTTCTGAGATGCTGCAAACTTGATCTATAAGCACAAATTAAAAACTTATGATCTCTACAGCACCAATCATAAATAACTTTCAAGCCCAATACAAATGTGTGGATAGCATCTGTTTTGTAACACCTTATCATATTCATTTTTTTTAAATCTTGTTAAAATAACACTCAATTTCACTGTAATTATGAAAGAAAAGACTAAATAAAAATACAAAAAAGTAAAACTCACACTATAGGTACCTTACATTCTGTGTTTAATCACTTTGGGAAGATCGCCCCTTTTTTGCAGCTGTCAATAGTACTCTGCAGAGGTATCTGTTGAAGTGCACAGGGTGTTGGATACCTATGCTGGTACCTGTAATAGGCCACTGTGAGCAGACATTTTGAGGATAATTCACCTCAAGAAATGGACATTGTGCTGAATACTTCCTTGTTAGCTCTATTATGAAAACGACAAGTTATTTGACAGTGATGGCATTTTATGATACAGTATAAATTTTAGCTAGCTTACGCCACAGTATATTATGTGTATTATTATTAATCTCACTAGTTCAGTAGGATGTCAACAATTCATATGACTCCGTATCTATCCTGCATACTATGCCTGGACCGTGTTCTGTATACTATCCCTGTAACATACCCTGCATACTATCCTTGTACCATGCTCTGTATTCTATCCCTGTACCATGCTCTGTATTCTATCCCTGTGCCATGTTCTGTATTCTCTCCCTTTACCGTGATCTGTATTCTATCCATGTACCGTGATCTGTATTCCATTCCTGTACTGTGCATTCTATTCTATCCTTATACCATGGTCTGTATTTTATCCCTATACTGTGCCCTGTATTCTATGCCTATACCATGCTCTGTATACTATCAAAGTGCCATGCACTGTATTCTGTCCCTGTACTGTGCTCTGTATACTATGCCTGTACCATATTCTGTATCCTCTCCCTATACCATGCTCTGTATTCTGACCCTGTACTGTATTCTATCATTGTACCATGATCTGTATTCTATCCCTGTACCATGTTCTGTATTCTCTTCCTGTACAGTACTCTGTATTCTGTCCCTGTAGTGTGCTCTATATTCTGTCCCTGTACTGTTATCTGTATTCTGTCCCTGTAGTGTGCTCTATATTCTGTCCCTGTACTGTTATCTGTATTCTATCCCTGTATTGTGCTCTGAATTCAATCCCTGTATCATGGACTATATTCTATCCCTGTACCATCCTCTGTATTTATCCCTGTACAATGCTGCATGGATTCACATTCTAGTGTTTACACTGGATTGCATCAAAAAGGGGAAGTGCACAGATTTGGCTCAACCACTGCAGAAGAGATGCTAAAGTAAGGTCTCTCCCTTTTTAATTTCTCCAATCTTTTGGATTTCTAATAACATGATGGAAATGGACCCCGTTCCTAAGTCAAAGCATGATTAAAGCTCATGAAATTAGTATTGTTTCACTCTTTATTGTCAGACAAAAGTGCTCTTCGCAGCACCCACAATGTGCCCAGTAATGACTCTTTCTGCAATTTGTATGGAGTTACATTTATTGGTAGCATATCTAAGTATGATTGTAGACTCTTTTATAAGACCTGTTGCTCCTACTACTATTGGATCTACCTGGGTATCTTTATTCCACATTGCTCTTGTTTCTGCTTGCAAATCCTGATATTTTATGACTTTGTGTCTCTCTGTATGCAGGACACTGTAGTCACTGGTTGTGGTAATTTCAATGATGAATGCTACTTTTGTCTTCTTTTCTTGGACCACCATATCCGTTTTTCTAGCATTTATCTTTTGAACTGTTTGTAATGGATGGTCCCATGTGATGTAGACCATCATTTTTGGCTCATGTTTCCATTGTTTTTCAGCAATTTCAGCACTATAATGTTTGCACAATCCCCAGTGCAACAGTCTATCTACATTATTATGCCTTTCAGTATACAGTCCTTCTGCCATTATTATGTTGCAATCAGCAATGAGGTGTGCAACTTTCTCCTATTCTGTTTTGCAATAGCTACATTTGTCTGTTTCTCCCACTTGTTCAATGGACTTTGTATTTAGCCCACTATCTTGTGCCACCAACATTAACCTTTCACCTCTTGGTTTGAATTTGCCTCTTCTTAACCATTCCTGCATTTGTTTCTGATCAACATGAGGTTCTTCCAGAAGTTTTCTATACTTGTAACTATATTTATGCATTTTCCACATTTCTTGCCTTCTCATCTGGTCCACCACCTTATATTCTTTGCTTTGTTTTTTGGCACATTCAGTTGCTGCCTGATTTTTATCTACTTCTGGTTTGATTTCCATTCCTGTCTGACACCAATATGCTTCTGCCATATTAAACACAGAAGTCATCTTAGATTTATTCTCCTCATGTTTCAATACTTTCATTATGTTTTGGTTTTGTGAGGTCAACAGATATATGTGGAGTCCCACAAATGCAGATGTATACATGTAATCAATTCCAAGGAGGCCCATCCCTCCTTCAGAACAGGGAATATATAATCTTGGTATGCATTGATTTTTATAAATCATTTGGTGAGCATGAAGCATCATTCTTTTTTTCATGTCTAATCTATCCAACAGATTTTGGGGTCAGTAAATCACTCCAAACCTGCAAGTTAGGACAGGAAGAGCAAACTGGTTTGATCCCATTTGCTTGACCAGATGATAGTTCAGATAAAGGCTGAAGATCGATCCTCTGCTATTTGTTGATGAACATCAGGGCAGTTTCCTAGATCTACAGCACTAGCCAAAAGACAAGTAGCCACAGTTTCCCCACTCTGAATGCATTTTTGACACAGATGAGATGAAAATAAGTATGCACATTGCACTATTTGCTTAAATTAATGTTGGTACGAAAACATAAATAGGTAAAAATAATACAACAGCTGCCAAGCTGCAACATAGCACATAAATAAAATAAAATAACACAAATAAATAAAAATAAATTGTGAGGGAATAAAATCATGCAACCCGCTTATGTAAGGAACTGTATCCCCTCTACGCCATTAAATATTTTCATCACTCAGGAATAAGACATTTCACCACTGCTTTAACTGGTATGTACAGCAAGTCTGAATTTCTAACTTGTTATTTAAGAAATGGATGCCAAGACATTTACTTTCCCAGCAGAATGAAGCAAAACTCAAAAGGTAAGCTTTGACATCCATGTTGAGAACACATATGTACTTACAGTTAAAGATCAAGCCAATCATAGTGCTTTGTAATACATATAGTTTCACCAGCTGAGACATACTACCAGTTACATAAACAAAAACTGTAGGAGTCTGTAGTGTTTTATGGCTTTGACAGCTATGAACCACTTATTACTGCCATATACACCCAAGAGGCAAAAGCTATGTGTACCACTACGATGGGCTAACAGCTTTAAAAGCTGTCACAGACTTGTGCCTGCTTAGATTGTGTGGCAGTACAGTGTTTGCAGATTTTAAAGCAGCTTTCACTTCTGGTGGTGTTTAGTGGTTGGTATTTTGGCTACATTAGAATAAGACTAGAGCCTAGCAGCTCTGACTTGTGTATAAGAAAGTTATTAAGCACATTTTTGTCATTAAAAAGTTACATATCAAGGTTGTCTTCTCCCTGATTATGAATCAGCATGTTGCATGTACAACATCTCTGTAAATGAGGTCCAAGTGTGAAGAAAGTTAAAAAGTTTAGATTACCTAGTAACTGGTACTTTTCAAACAAAACAGAAAACACACTGTTTGAATTCTGTTTTAAGAAAACATTGCAGTTTGGATGCTACATCCATTAAAATCATGGTAGTCTAAAACAGAAAATGTATCTCAGTTTAAAAAACAAAACAAAAAAAAAACTTATAATGCACATATGCAAAAATCTGAACTGTTTATGTGGTCTTCTGATCTAATTAGAACAGGAAGTCAGAAACAAGCATAGTATATTCTTTCATGATTAAAATTAGTCAAGAACAATGTCTGCTCAGCATTTGCACTGTAATAAGCAAAAAAAATGTATAGCTGGTGTTCCATCAGTTATTTTTTATTTCCATTAGGAAATAAGCCATAAGCTGGTGTGTTCACTTCTTAAGAGCAGAGCAACATTCCGACTGTCACATGGGAGATGGGAGAGTTTACAACCTTAGACCTACACTGGATGAGAAATAGAAAATCTATAGTCTTCAATCTAGGGAAAGGAAAGACAATGAGGTTATTGAAAGAAAATCTCACTGTAATGTCAGTACTGCTTGACTGACAAGCTCTAGAAGTACTATGCCAATAATAACTGATTCAGTAACATTAAGAGCTGAACTGAGCAAAAGCTCACTCCATACGCACCTGTATGTCTCAGAACTGAGCAATGATTTTTTTCCCCTATTGGAGGTGTCTACAGATACATGAAGACCTGTGGTTCCAATAGCCACCTTCCTACAGCATATGTTGATGGTGCTGTATAAAAACAATTTACATTCTGATGGCTTTTTTCCAAATTAGCACGGAGAGCTTGTCTTTGAATCACTTTAATCCTCTAGTTGAGTCTTGATGCACACATCTAGGGCAGAACATGCTTAACTTACACTGGTTATGCTCCAATACTGCTGTATTTTCATGTAGTAATATCCAGCAAGTCCACTGTAGGGTTACTTGTTGTAACCTTGAAACCACTGTAGTGCTACAACATCTTTGAATCACTCTCTCATATTACACTGACCAGTCCAGCTAGGAAACAAGACTGGACAATGCATTACTTTTTCTGAATATCCCTCCCATAGATGCAACACTAATGTTATCAAATAACTCATGGAAACAACTGCCTGAACTTGGAATGTACCTATGAACTAAAATCATAGGTGAAGTAAGAAGGAAAAAAAAGCATGCCAGTATTTGACTCGATATACAGATTTCTTCATGTCAATGATGTTAGTCATATATTAATTAACCTATATAGCTTCTTATTTGATAGTCCATGCAAGTCATTTCACAATTAAAATAATTTCTGAAATTCAAAAATCAAAAAATAATATATAAACATTGCGCATTTTTTCCTTTGGGTATCTAAAGTATATCTGCTTTATATTAATATTGTGTTCACAGATTTATAGCATAGAATGTGTTGGAATAGTAAATAAAACATGCATTACCTTTTGAAAAATTTATTACAAGAATTTTGTTTATAATTTTATGTTGTACGGTAATTATTAATTAAAGTTTTTTTCTGGTCTCTGTAGATTTAATTTTAGAACTGCAGTAAAGAAATGATCAGGACATCATATACATAACAGTGTAGACATTCACAAAATATGCTGAAAATGAATCCATGAAAACTATACAGACAAAAGCACATTTCTTAAAATGATCAAAGGATGCAAACCTGCATTATTTCAGAAGCAATATATTTCTGGAAAAATTATGCATTTTGCAACTCTAAGTTAATATTTAATGCACAGTGTAATACTTACACTCATTAATGTGTTTTCTCTGACAGATAACACAATTGCTTTTCTATTTTATTATTATAAATTACTTACAAACATACAACTGTGCAGAAAATGGCAAATGATAATATCAGTAGTTTAAATACATAAGCAGTGGTGCATAATAATTCTAAAGATGCTTGTTATTTTAGAATAAATAAGCCACTGTTGCCTTGCCTTTTGCGTAGTGAATGTAATAACGTCGCCACTCTTACTAAAAGTTTCACTAGCGCATCTGTTTCAGTGATCTTAGATGATATTCTGATTCAGGACCTAGCTATTTCACATGTCAAAAAAATGCTTAATAAAGCTGAAGCTCATTTATGAAGAAAAGTCATCTCACACCTTCACTGATTCTAACCACTGCTCACTTTTATATCAAAAACTGTTGATATGGAAAACACAGGTATCACTGCAAACTATTTCTTTTAGGAAGTTTTGTTTATATACTAGATTACTTAAAATCCTCAGTAGTATGTTTACCTCATTTATTTCTTCAGAGGTATATATTCTGAACACCATATTTATAGGTCCTGCTACAGTCCCTGGCACATTTAAGTTTTATTTTATTGGACTGCTTCCCTATGCCCCTCTGGAAATGTGGTTTTCAGCATACAGCTCAAAGCCTTTAATGTATCATCATTTATTTAAACCGTTATAGCATCACCATTCTTTTGCAAACAGTTATAAAATTTTTTTTATATTTCATTGTCTATCAGACTGCCCATTAGTTCACCAGAGTCGGATAGCTTGATATGACATATCTGAGTTTTTTTCAAGTAGTGACCAGCAACTGATGTTCCTTGGTCCTGTGGTTCCCCAGCACATACATTTTTATAAAGTTTTTTTGCAAATTGGTAAGACGCATTGTAGACAAATAATAGTTTATAAGGATGACTCTTACCTGGTTATGTGTCATACTTTGCGTCAGTCAGTATACCGTTGAGGTCCTGACCTCAAGAGGAGACTTAATTTAATACTTCTGGCCTAAGCATCCTCTGTCTACTGTCTCAGATAAATTCATATATGTGTTTGTGTGTGCATGCAAGTGCTTGCACATGTACTTGTGCATGTGTATATGTGCATGTGTATACAATTAAATGTTTAAATAGTGTATGTGTGTGTATGGATGTAAAAATAAGTCTTGCAATTACAATTACATATTCTACAAGAGCTATGGAACATTAGCTACAGGAACTCTTTTACATCAAAAATTAAAAAATGTGTATAGAAATAATAAAATAAATCAAAACCAGTTTACCTGATGGCCCACTTTCTAAATGCAATAATGCCCTCCAGGATGGGTGTTGTAAGAGAATAATGAACCTTCTGGGGATGGAGAGACCCTCCACCTTCAGCTTCGAGCCTTAGAATACCACTGGGTAGTCTGTAATTTCCCTAATAATGTCCACCCTGTTGAGCCTTATTAGCTGTTTAAAGATATGTAGACTAAAATCTATTGTGTGAAAATTCATAAAGCACCTGTGCTTAATGTCTGTGTTCATGCTGAAATGATTTCTCCTAAGGCTGCTCCTAGCAGTTGTAATTTGTTAGTCATTTTGTCTGATATTTCATTGGGACTGCTTGGCTTGTTTTAAACCATATTATTTTTGTTTTATAACTGTTCTATATTTTGATGTGTTTAATTATTTTATATTGGCATGGAATGCTGGTGTGCTCAGTAGGTTTAGGTTTACCATATGTGCTGGACTAGGTGGGAGACCATAATGTTACAGCTGATCTTAAGCAACCTAACCTCCGTTCTTTCTTCTGTTAAACAGAAATACAGATATCCACTGTGTTGTCTGCTAGAATGTTATCCGCTAGCCTCTTATTTGTACTGCCGTCTCTTTCAGGAATAGAAAATATTAAGCTGCACTGTTTATTTCTGTATGCATTCCTTGTATTCCCACAGTTTGGATGAGTTTGAGTACTTTAAGACAGTGCAGCCTTATGGTCTCAGTTCCATAGCTTTTCCCAGTACCTTTTCCATTATCTGAATGACTCCTCCATCTCTGTACTTTTAATCCTAACATGTGTCCTAAGATAATTATGGGTGGCATCATATAGTCACAGCCCATTGTAGATATTTAAACCACTCACTGTTTTATATTTAATATTTATTTATTTATGTATTTTACATTTGTTGACTGGGATAGTCTGACTGGATACATGTCCATTTTCAGTGGAGGCCTGGGGAGAAAAGCTCCAAGATAATAATTCACACTAAACATTTAGTAAATGCTAGTTTCAAGCAGCTTACAGTCATAAGCAGTACCAGCATTTAGCACATATAGTACTAAATTATTATAAAACACTTTACAAAACATAACATTATTTTCAAAGTTAAACATACATAACATTACATTCAGGTTTAAGACACACTGAGTAGCAGTTATACAATTGACCCTTCCTGAAATGGAGTGGTAGAAAAAAGTTAGAAGTAGTTGAAGGTAAGGCAGCTAAGAAATAGAGAGGTCACTAATTGGGGTTAGTGCAAGGAGTTAGTGAAGGTTCTAGGGTCAAGTCAGCTGGGAGTCTGTTCCATATTTTTCCAACAGAGTTGGCAAACAGAGAGTCCCCAGCTGAGTAGTTGGATTTGTATGTTTGAACTAGGAGTCTAGTGGATGATAGCAGTGGCCGGGTGCTGTTGTAGGGGCTGATAATATTTTTTAGTGCACGTGTATTTTCTTGTTGGTAAAGGACTTTATGTGCCACTATTAGCTGGTTGAACTGCAGTAGGCTTGGCAGTTCAATCCATCCTAGGCAATTTAGGTTGTGACAGTGGTGTGTCCGGTAGGCTGTGCCAGTAGCAAATCTGGCAATGTGGTTATAGCAGGATGATAGTTTATTAAGATCTGTTTTGTTTAAGTTGGAGAATACAGGTGAGATGTAGAGAAGAGTTGATAGCAGATGGGAACAGGCAATTGGGGTAAGGGAAGGTTTGAGTCTGTAAAGAGAGACAAGTTTTTTATTAATGGTTTTGATAGTTTGATTGATATGCACATCAGACTTCAGGTTATCAACTATGACACTCAGTAGTTTAGTTTGGGCTTCTGGGGAGATGATAGTACTATTGTTAGCAGTTATGTTAAAGGATGGCAGGGGGTCCTGCATGTGGGGGAGAAGAGGAGCAACTTAGTTTTGTTGGGGTTTAGGATTAGCTGTTGATTGGAGAGCCATTTTTCCACTGTAGTGAAGGTACTTTGGGTTAATGTGAATAAAGTAGCTGGTGAGGTGTCAGAACAAATCAAGGTGGAGTCATCCACATATTGAATGCAGGTAGCATCTGGGATGACTGAATAAAGGTCGTTGATAATGATGGAGAAAAGAAGGGGTCCTAGTATCAAGCCCTAGGGAGCTCCTAATGTGATGAGTAGGCGAGATGATAGCTTGTCCTGCCATAGGACTGCCTCTTGCCTACCCTGCAGGTAGGATTGAAACCACTGCCATGCATGGTTGTTTAAGGAGAAGGCCTTTAAGGTATTTATAAGTATTTTCTGGTCAACCATGTCAAAAGTTTTGGATAGATCTAGAAAGAGTGCTGAGGATAATTTATTATTATTGTGGTTGTGGTTAATGATGTTAGAGAAAGAGAGGAGGGCAGAAGTAGTACTGTGGTGTGGCTTAAAGCCATGCTGAAATTTGGACAACAGCTTGTTCTGTGTGAGGTAGTGCATGAGCTGTATGTGTACACACTTCTCCGTAATTTTAGCTAGAGGTGACAGAATAGCTATGGGTCTAAAGTTTGACAGTTCAGTGGAACTGCCTCTTTATAGAGAGATATGACATGGGAGATTTTCCATATAGTGGGTACAGTACCTTTAGTTATAGCTCTGTTGATCAAGATTGAGATGGGGTATGCTATAGTGTCAGCAGCCTTTTGCAGATTGTCTGCTGGGAGGACGTCGGCAGCCAGGGTGGTGGATCTTAGTTTCTTAAGTAGGGCATGAATAAGTTGAGTAGGAACAGGTTGGAAGGTAAAGTATGTTTCGGTACTGGGTGTGGCTACATTAGAATTAGAGCCATTGGAAGAGAGTTGTCTGGCTAGAGACTGGATAGTCTCTGTGAAGAATCTGTTGAAGCTATTAGCAATGTCTACTGGGGATTTTTATTGGGAAGCTGAGGGGGTGGACTGGCGGTTTGGCCTGGGTGGAGTAGTTTGTTTATTCCTGCCCAGAACTTTTGAGGTTTGTTTTGGTGTTTTTGCAGTAGATGGTAGTAATGGTTCTTTATGTCTAATGTTATGGATTTTTTGGTGTCATTCCTTAGCTGTCTGAATCTTAATTGATCAAGTGGGGCCCATACTTTGTTTCTGAGTGAAAGTTTGGTTTTGGTATCTTTAGAAAGCCATGGTGCAATATTAACTTTGGTTCTAATAGAGCGGCTGGGAGCATGGGAGTTAAGAATAGCAAGAAATTTGGTGTTAAAGTATGCTACTGTGTCATCTAGGGGGAGACTTTTTAGTACTGACCAGTTGCATGCCTTAAGTTCATTTTGAAACTTGGTGAGAATAAAATTCTTATTGTTTCTTAATGTTCTATAGGTGGGTTGGTAGGAGCAGTCTACTTTGAG
This sequence comes from Protopterus annectens, assembly GCF_019279795.1. NCBI lineage: Eukaryota > Metazoa > Chordata > Ceratodontiformes > Protopteridae > Protopterus > Protopterus annectens. The sequence goes on from NC_056743.1 coordinate 219,610,313, forward strand.
CTTGATTACATAGGTGAGACAGTGGTCACTTAGGTAATCAGGCAAAGTGTCTGATTTATAACATTGAAGATGGGTATTGACGAGTATCCAGTCTAGGGTACTTTCCTTGTTACTGGGTTTTCCTATCCTGGTGGGGGAGGTTATGATTTGAGTAAATCCATAGAGGTTTATGTGAGTTGTGGGGGTTTCACAACAGCAAGTGTTCCAGTCAATGTTGAAATCCCCAATAAGAATTGTTTCTTGGGGGTAGTTACTGGATAACCAATATAAGAAGTGTTTTAAGGTTTCTGTGTTCCTCCCTGGGGGAATGTAGACACAGACAATGTTTACATTTTTGTTTTTGTTAATTTGTAGTTTTGAGATAACAATTTCAGCATTATTGAACTGGGGTGGTTGTTGGGTATCTATGCTGACAGATAGGGTAGATTTGTAAAGTATGGCTACCCCACCATCCTTTCTGGTGGTATGGTCTAGTCGAAACATACTATATCCTGGTGACAGAATCTCATGGTCTTTGGTGGCAGGCTTTAGCCACGTTTCTGTTAGGCATAATATATCTGGGGAATGAACAGCTAAGAGGGCATGCAGGTGCTGAGATTTGTTATTTATGCTCCTAATATTTAGATGGCAGGCCAGTAGTGAGTTAAGAGGTCTATTTGTTGGAGCTATGGTGGTAGGGGATATAGAAGGGGGATTAGGGCCAACAGGTGGGGATGTACCTGGGTTTGGGTGGATGTCGCCATCCTTTTTGAGGTTGCATCCTGAGTATGAGTTTTAAGATTTTGAATAAAGTTTTATAATAGTGTCTAGTTTTAAGACTAATGTAACTAGGTCTTGTAAGATGGTAGTATTTAGGGGTTAAGGAGGTAAGCATGAGGGGAGTGAGTAAGGGTGCATTATTATGTGTTGTAGATGGGATGGATGTTTGGAATTTAGGGTAGTAGAAACCTGGGTGATCCTGTTATTCGTAGGTGGTTAGGAGATATGGGATGAGTAAAATGGTAGAAGCAGAGTTAATAAGACTATTTTGGGTGATAGCATACCTACTGAATGAGTCTTGAAACTTAGGCAAAAGGAATAGTAGAGGTGGAGGACTGGTGGTATCAGCTTGAGGGTGGTGCTGTTGAGTGACAAGTTACTGATTGGTTTAAAAAAGTGGGGTGTGGTCTAGTACCAATAAATGTAGCAGCACTAGGGTCAGGGTGGGTGTGAAGCAAGCCAGAGTGAAGCGAGGGCAAGTGGAGCAGCGATGAACCAATGCCTGTACTAAGTTGTAGCAGTTTAACCTGTATGAGGAAAGAGGGTGGGGTGGGGGAAAAGAGAAGGCAGTAGGAGTGGTTAGAGGAATACCTTGGATTGACTCAAGACACCACACCAGAGGTAAGTTGAATTTAAAGGCCAAAAAATATGCACTCAGCACTGTAATGTTACTTGCACTCAGCACTTTAATTTTACTTATGTTTAGCAGGAAAGACAGACCAACAGTATGCAATTTTGAGGTATTTTACAAGGGTTTCTCATTCAAATGTCAGACAAGTAAGTAAAACTTTCAACAGGAATCTATGTCTGAGTGTTAGAAAGCCAGAAAGGTAAAAATGATACCTGTAAAAATTAGGGTCAGAGAGACAAAAATAAGAGTCGGTGTACTTTAGTTACAGGGGAAGGAGGAAAACACTCAAGTAGAAAAGACCCCTATGGCTGACCAAAATGGTGACCTGCTTAATTACACAGCACTGTAAGAGAAAGCTTAACAAATACTTTTTATATGTGTAACCTACTCTGATTAATTGCTGAGAAAAAAAAATGGTTGTGTTTTTCGATTGCAATCCTGTAGACGCCGTTATTCAGGAGCTGCAGTATGTTAGTGTAGGTAAATGTGAAGTTCAAACTGAGTCACACCAGGTCAGCCAAGGGGGGAAGAGAGAGAGAAATTGCTCTGAAAATAGCTAATTGCCATCAGTTTTTAGTGGCAATTTATTGTAAAGCCATTAGCCTTTAAGTACTTCCATATGAAAAGACAGCTTTGCCTGAGAGCTATCCATTTATAAATTCCTGACTCGTCAAAAGTAGGTACAGTCTATCAGAAAGGAATCTTCTAATATAGAGTTTTTTGTTCTTTTAAGAAAAGTTACAATAGTGTAATTTTCTTCTAAAAAACTATGAATTTACAAAGTTTTTATTCTCTCCAAAGGAATGAGTGGGCTGTAGAGTGGCTGAATGGTGAGTTGAATGGTCAGCTGAGGACCAAGAAAGAAATGTCTCAAAAATGACTTGGAGGGGAATTCTAAAATACTGCCCTGATAATAATAACTAATCACAAAACAGACAAATTTAATAATGGTCAGTTAATGTTCGTCCTTTTTTCTGGATACAGCTAAGGCTTTGGACATGATAAGACTGATAAGCCACTAGGGTTCTATAAAACAGCCATATACCTTGGACTGCAGAAGAATACCCCAAACTGTCCCAAACTCTTACTTCTGTAACAGAAAACATCAAGTCATATAGGGTAAAGATGATATGTCAGCTTTAGGAGTCAAAAAAGTATACTCCAGAGCTCAGTGCCTGATCACTGTGGAACAATTACGATTGTCCAGGAGGCTAATTCCACCTTTCCATGCACAGCTGAAAATCATGCAATAGCTGGATACAGACTAGTTTTGTGACTCCTCCTCCATACTAAATGCAAGTAATAACACCGGTGTTGTGTTTTGCATTAACCACTGAACAAATGCTAACTTAGCCTGTTCTTTCTGTCAAAATAAATGATGGGGACAGAATTTATCACACAAATAAAATGAAAAACATGGGAACTTTACTAGAGAATGTGTTGTTACTGGAAGACCAAATCAGTGCAATACCTAAAAACTACAATTTACTTTTCTGTAACCTTTATTTCCATAGACAAACTTGTGTCTTCTCTTTGCTATTTATTATGCTGTTTTTTTTTTTTCTGATAATAATATACTCATCTTTCTACTGGTTTCTTAGCAACAGTGGAAAACATCTGCCATAAAAATGCAAATTTCAACTACAACTCAATACCTGGGTACAACACTTTGACTATTTTAAGGCAGTCAAATGGCCATATGAGGAGCAGAAACTGGACTACCACTATGATGTCCCACTCTATCATAATTTCATTGGATGATACAACCCTCTGAGGAATATGAACTCTGCAGGGAATTCTTATCCAACAAAAAGCAGCAGAGGCTATAATTTGTTTGGGGACACAGCATTCAGAGTATATCAAATCTTACCCAAAACCAACAAAAAAATCTTGCCATTAATTTATCAAAAATACTTTAAAAGGCAACATTTTGCAGATATCAACCAACAATATGCAAATATCCCAATGGCAGCACTAAGGTAATGCCACTATTTCCGACGGTATTGCTTCAAGCTTCATTTTCTATTGTTTGCTTCAACACTACCAAACCAAATGTCATGGTATGAAATAGAATAAATGCTGCAGAGATTTCCTGAATTTTTTTGTCTTGACAAGTATTATATGTGCTATATGTAAATCCAAGGTCTGAACAACACCCTCACTAGCAGTCTCCAGAGAAAGGGAAAAAAAAGATTGGTACAAAGAGACACCCTTGTCCTTGTGACAAATGAAAAAAAAGAATGAACCACATTGAGTGCGTGAAGTTCAGTGACCCTATTGCCACCAACAATACAGTCTTTGAAGAACAACGCTGTAGAGAAGAGGAAAAATGAAGCACAAAATGGGAGTGAGACAATTTTTTTCTTCAAGATAAAAATTAAGGTCAAAAGAAGTAGGAATATGTTTTCTTGGAGTCATGATATGAAAGATGCCTTTTAAAATTGTTTGATTCCAAAACCAGAATCCAAAGATGGATTCAGAAGCAGACAGGTGGAAATGGCTGACAAGTAAACTTTAACAAATGACTATGCCAAACCAGAATTGAGCTTTCTAAGCTAGAGAACTTGGTACTCTAGAACAGAACTATGGAAGTTGTCTGTTCAGAGGAAAGGCAAAAAGAACTACCTTTGGAGTACCCCACCAATGTACACTGTCCAGAAAAAATCTCCCTGTGAAGGATCCATTCATGCGGATTTGTCCTGGCACTGCTCAGAGCCTCTGCCACCAAATTGTGCTGTAAAGGGATGTAAACCACCTATCTGGTGAACCAAGTGATGACAGACTGTAAAAGTCCAAGCCTGAAGAGTCAGCTTGCAAAGAAGGTAAGATGTTTTGCCCCCTTGCTTGCTGATGTACAACATGGCTGTGGTATTGTCTTCAAAAACCTTTAGAGGACCTGGAACCCAAAGGGAGTGAAAAGCTTGGAGAGCTTGAAGTAGAGCCCTCTTCTACTTGATGTTGATATGCTCTGTCAGCTGAAGATGTGACCAAAGAACCTGAACTTTTAGGTTGTTGAGGAATGCCCACCATCTGTGATCAGAAGCATCCATGTACAGCTCCGGATTAGGGGCAGGAACATGAAAAGGCAGATCTGGGTACAAGAAAATCTGATGGATCCACCAGCAGAGCTCAAGCATGAGACAGGGTAAGAGAGGGACCAGATTCTGCAGAGGCTGGCAGAGCTGGAACCAAACAGTTTTTAGATACCACTGAAAAAAAAAGAACTGTGGAAATGGTGGATGCCATGTACCCTGGGGCTCAGAGAAACTCTCTTGCAAGAAGGACTGGAAGAGGAAGAAGAGACTGGAAATAAGCAGTCAAATAGAGGACCTTGGGAGGCAGCAGACAAGTCAAAATTGTAATGGCATAAATCCTGTAACCCAAAAACACATGGTCCTGAGAGGGAGTCAACACAGACTTTTTGTGATTCAGGGTGAACCTCAAACAGTGGAGAAGAAGTATAGTGAAGTGTAGATTTCAAAGCAAGAGCTGCTGAGAGAGGTCTTGAATTGGAAGGTCATCCAAATAAGGGAATATTTGAATTCCCTGAAATCTGCAGAAGGCTACAATAGGGGCCAGACACTTGGTAAAGATGTTTAGAGTTGTAGAAAGTTCAAAAGGCAAAGTACAGAAATGATAATGAGTAGAAGAAGAAGAAAAAGAGAAACATAGAATCTTAGTGAAGAGAGAGTGAAGAAGAATATGGAGGTAAGCATCCTTCAAATCCAGAGATACCAGAAAAGCTTGAGGAAGCAACAGAGGGAATAGTGTTTCAAGATCCAACAACCTGAAGGAAAAGACCTTGAGAAAGGTGTTGAGAAAGGACAAGCCTAGTATGACCCTTAATGACCTCTCATTCATGGGAACCAGAAATATTCTAGAAAAAAACTTGTTTCCTGCTGAGACAAAGGAATAGGTTGTATGTTTTTTCTGTTCCACAAGATCCCACAGAATCAAAGGAAAATGAGGAAGCTGGCAAGAAGTAGGCTGAGGAAGGACAGAAAATGGAGGAAGGGACTTCCAAGCCATAAAATAGCCATTTTGGATAATGGAGAGAATACAGGTGTCTCTGGTTATCTGTTGCCAAACAGGAAAGGAAAGGGTGAGTCTTAGATGCAACTGTCTGAAGGGAAGCAGAGGGTGGATGTCAGATAGATGCAGATTGTTCAGGAAAATAAGGTTTTTGGTCTCTAGAACTCTCGATGAGTTTGTCTGGGAAAATCTCCTTAGGAACCCTCTTGCTCACAGCAGGTTGTCTAGGCAGTCTATGGACAAAAGAAGATTTAGATGGATAGTTCCTGAAGAACTAAGGAAGAGAGGAAACAAATATTTGCTTTAGATCTTGCATAACTTTACCCTTATCCTGAAGAGTTTTAAACAATTCTTCAGCAGCAGTGGCAAATGGATTATGGATGTCTAAGGTGAAATTTAAAATTCTGACCTTAACATCCTCAGGTTAGGCTTGAAGGCACGATGAAGAGTATCTCCTCATGATAGGAACAGATGCAGCTGCCCTAGAAGAGGCATCAGCAGCATCATAACTGCATTTAACAGAAAGATGAGCTACCAGAGAGGCAGAACTCAGAAGAGAAAAGGGCAGAGGTCTTACTACCAGAATCAGGCATATCAGCCAACCCTCACCCCCAAGCTTGGAGAGATGAACCAGGACAAATCTAGTCATGTCAGACTGGCAATTAATGGCTTTAAAGGCCAAAATTGCAGAAGTAAACACTTTTTCCCATACCGCTCCATACCGGCTGCCTTTCTCAGAAGGTAAAAGCATGGAAGATGATAACAGATTGGATGACATATTTGTGGATATGGAAACAACAGCAAGATCAGAAGAAGAACTTTTATATGAATACTTTTGATCCTCAGGAATAAGTAGTTTAAAGGCTTCTATAAATGTATACAAAAGAGCAACTAAAAGAGGAGGGCCTGCAGAAGGTCTGAGCAAGTCCATTTACAACAGTTCATAATATCGCTTCCAAACCCCAGAAACCTGGGAACTGTTCCAATTAAAATGTTCCATCATATGAACCATTGTATCTCCAAAAGATAATTCTTCAAAAGGAGAATCAGGGGACTAGGAATCTTCCTCATCAGACCCCAGGGCAAGAGGAGAGTGGATCTAAGAGGTATATGTCAAGGATTCTTCAGCAGAATCTAAATCTTCAAAAGAAGAATCAGAATCCCTAGGCCTCCTAGAAGGGTTGGAAGCCCATTGAGTAGAAGAAAAGACAGACACCCTTGTGAAGTTTTCAGAGCCCTAAGGACATTAAACAGCTCCTGAGTAAAGTCCTCCTACTCTTTGTGAGCATCCTTAGCCATAGTAGCTGCATCATTGGTTTTCTGTTCCTTTTTTTTTAAGAAACCTCTGCTTTAGCTAATCTAGGAGATTCAGACCTCTGCCTAGATTTAATGAGGGTACCAGACACCTCTTTCCTAACCAATATTTGGGGAATCCCCCTAGGTCCCTCAGATACAATTAGCCATGTTTCCCCCTTTATTTCTGTACCAGACGTATGCACAGCCTTGGTGGATGTGAATGTATATAGTTCCATGTCAGCTTCCAAATGGGTCATGACAGAAGGAAATGGCATTGACACTATGGTCCTCAGGTTCTTCATCCAGCATGTGGGAGATGTCCGGTGGGGGATGGGCAACAGCAGGATCAGGAAATGCCTTTTTTGCTCTTCTATTAAGTGGTAGCTGAACTTTGGGGTGGGCAGATTCACAGATGGTTATCTGAGCCAAAAGCATCAGAAGGTGGTTTTACAAAGAGAGAGGGATGACAGATGACTGCAAAAACTCCTCACCAGTCTCACACTGTGCATGGTCATGTGTAGTACCTAAAAAAAAAAAAAAATCACATCTGTCTTTATGGGAAATCTACTTTCTACATTCACATTTTCCCTTCCTGGATGACATGAAAACAAGCTATAAGAAGGAGGAGAAAAAGACAGGAAGGAACCTCAATGGCGCACTTATTTTTAGAAGGCTCAGTAGAAAACAGCTTGAAGAATACAGAAGTAGTGTTCGGACTTGCTGCAAATAAGTTCTGAGGCTTAGTTATCTATACACCACATATGTTCCCTATCCCTTGTACATAGGACATACGTCTGATCTATGACAATCAGAAGGTGTAAAGGCTTTGCTATACTAGCAGGACATAAGGCTATCCTCAGCATAATATCACACGAGTAAAGAATACTGCAACAGTGCTAAGGAAGAACATCCTATTTTCCAGACCTATTACAGTTACTCAGAAAATTTGCGTTCTCCATGTCTCTCAGCTTATACCAGTAGGTGCATGCCATGTGTGGAGAAGGCCTGCAGTAGAAATGAACTGTCTTAGGCAGTTAACATTTCCTGCAACTGCCTCCCTTGCATAGCCATGACAATACATGTACAAGTGTGAAATACACGTCGGTGGGTGTGCATGTCATACCATGGGAAGCCCATGTTTATGGTGATAATCTGTCTTTATGCACCTGTTTATGAGCCATATTTATTGTATTGCTAGCCAAAAAAACCTATTTCTACTGTTTGTATTGTATTGTATAGTATTCATAGTCACTGGCCACCCCAACTTTATGCACTTGTTCACCAAATGTAGTTCATGCTATGCACAGACATCTCTATTTCATATTTCGGACTATAGTTATGCAACATGTATTCCTGGCACCCCAAACCCCCATGGCATGTCTTTCTCAATGCTTTGATTGAACACTGTTGCCACCAAAAACTATAGGCAGACAATGCAGTGCTATAAAAATGTCCTAGGTTCCCAGGTGCATATACACACCAATGTCTGTCTCAGTATAACAGGCATCCTTTACAGGGTTTCCTCTTCTTGCTGACGCCCATTTCCAGGCAGGATGCCTTCTGTAAATCCTTCCTCTTTTGAGAATCAGCAACCCTGCAGAACTTCTAATGAATTTCCTCTGTTGTATGAGAGTACACTATTTAGTGTGGTTGTACAAAATGACACCAATGTTAAGAAGGTTCATTTAACATGACAGTTATGATAATATGGTTACTTCAAGCTGTTTTTTCTGAATTGCTCCTAACACATTGCCCAGATATGCTGGAGGTAGCTGTACACAATGTAGTGCCATTAGACATGTGATCAGTATGCTCATGCACATGGCATGTGTATGTCCATACAACCATGGTGAAGCACTGTATTTGTTCCTATCACCACTTGGAAGACACAGTAGTGCTACTCTACAGCACTAATTTGTATAACATGTGATCTGCAAGCATCCAACTGTGCAGACAGTACTATCATTTTACTATCCTTATGGACCTGAGTGAGTGGACATGCTTACTTTAGATGCAGTAGAATGCACAGCTCCGGCATGGTATACCAGGAAGAGCAAGATATTTTTGGTATTCCTGCACAGAGCATTTCATGAGCACCTGCAATGGCAATATGAATGGTCCACGTGAAAGGTGGATGCCTGTGATGAACTTGTCAAGATGCTGAGTTATGTTGCTGGCATTAACAATTCTGCTGAGCACAGCTGACATCACTATGGTGACCTAAAGCAGTACCTCCCTGTTTTATTTTCACAGTGGGAGGCAGAGGTTTGGATGGCATAAACAGAAGTTTACTGAATGCATATCATTTAAGTCAATTGTCATCTGATGTCTTCTGTTTTACATGCACAGCTCTCAACATCTTAGCACAATGAACTGTCTTAGGCAGTTAACATTTCCTGCAACTGCCTCCCTTGCATAGCCATGACAATACATGTACAAGTGTGAAATACACGTCGGTGGGTGTGCATGTCATACCATGGACACAACTAAAAGTAATGGGGGACCACGGTTCAAAAATAGTGACACATTTTAATTATTTCTCTTCTAAATGTAGAAATTTACTAGAATAACACATTTTGTTTTGGAATGCATTTTCTGAAGGATATGAAGCCTGAAACTCAAATGCATGTCATTGTTTAAATATTTCAGATTTCACTTATTTTACAGAAGCATTTTCTGAAGGATATGAAGCCTGAACCTCAAATGTATGTCATTATTTAAATATTTCAAATGTCACTGATTTGACAAAAAACAGCAAATTTTATGAGCAACAAGCCAAAAATAAGAGGTAAAAATCCAGACAGTTGAGAGGTATGCTTACATGTATTCCAGTGGTAGAAGAGCATGAACTTAATGGGTCTATATTACCATATCAAATGGTGGCAATCTGGAATGCTCATATGAGCGAAAATGCAGGTAAATGAACTTGCTATTGCTGGGGGCTGCGTCCACCACACCCCCTGCTAAATATATATTCCAACTCCGAGGTCACACTACAGTGAGGAAAGGGCAAATATTCCAATCCTCACACTAAAGTGACCCCAAAAAACAAGTTCATTTACCTGCATTTTCACTCATATGAGCGTTCGAGATTGTTACCATTCGATATGGTAATATAGACCCAAACTTAATATGGTTTGATGTCACAGAAGTAGGAAGCAACTCTCAGGGCAGTTGAGTATGCATAACATCTCTTCCCATTGACTGTACAACTGTGATTGTGTTACAAGTACATGTGTTCAATCATTTCCATTGTGCCATCCTTTTGCAGGCCCATTTATGAAAGAGGAAGAGGATGATATAATGATACAGTCACCTTGGATTGAGCCAACAAAACTTTATGGTGCCAAGTCACTAGTGTTAAATGGGCTGCATCTCAACAAAGAGATGACTCCGTTGCTGTAAGTTACCTGGAGGGCTGACTTGTGCCATCTGTGGTACTTTTCAGGAGGTTGGTTAAAGGTTTCACTTAGACATTGACGAGTTCAGCACTGCTGCACTGCTTTCCCTGCTATCATGACAACTCTAGTTATGCAGCCCTGTTCAATGCTAATGCATTTCTGACTAGCTATATGGCTAGTCAGACAACTACAGTCTCACAAATTATGTACTGTTCTATGAGTCCCAACCTATTGTGGAAGTGAACGTACCTATGAATTTAGCCTTGATTTTCTGCCTTTGTCCCAACTCATTCCCAAGGCCACAGCTAAATCCTATGCACCCCACACACACACCCTGCTACTTAAATATAGCAACTCTGAGATTGCACTTAGTGTAGTGAAGTGCAATCTCGGAGTTAATATATTTAAGTAGCAGGGGGTGTGAGGGGTACGGGGGGCTTGCCCCCCTGCTTATACTTGGTAGAAAGTAATATGGTTTATGTTGTTTAAAGTCAGTATATGTATGCTGTGTGTTTTCAATATTTTGAGTTTCAGGATTTTGAGTTTTCAGTATTTTGAAGTTTCAGGATTTTGGTCTTCTTCAGTCTTATGAATTTCAGGATTGTGATATTTCAGTCTTTTGAAGGGGAACCTTAACAGATACCCTGCAACTCTAACTATCTGTCTGGAAGCCACCATTTTAAGCTTAAAATAATACCACTGAAGTATGTGTCCCAGTAAAAAACTACTACATAAGCTAATCTTTTAATTAATGCTAGACTTTATAAGCACAACAAGAATTTACAGTATTTTTTTTTTGCTAGTCACCACGAAAATCAGACGTCAGCAGCTCCTATCCTTTCTCTTTGGTTACCCACTATCCTCATACTGTTTCTGTGTATATTCTCCTGTTCTGCACTTTACCCTTCCCTGAATTCATTTCTAGCCTCACTCATAATTGCCTTTCCTAGTGCACCTGCCCTATTTTACTGTCTTCAGACTCTTACATATTAATGTTTTTTTTTATGTTTTGCCCTGCTTTTAGCTGCTAGTAATACCTCTCTCTCCCCCTGCAAAGCCCCTCTCTATTGTAGCTTATTTTAACCATACAGCACTGGGTTTCCTTCAAGTAAATCTACTTGTGTAGCTTGAGGCCAGTGTCCTTTTGTAAGCTTACTTCTGCTCATATTTTATTTCTTTTTATTTTATTTCTGGTGACTATACCTTTAGAAACTTTATATCCTTGTCTCTCAAGCAAGTTTTTCACTATCTTTTCTGATTGTTTCTATGACTTCATCTTGACCAGGGTGCTAGCCCTGCTCCGTTTGCCCTCGCTATGCTCGGGCTCACTTCGCTGCCCTACCCTACCCCCATTCCCACCCACCCCATTACAATTATCTTTATACCTAACTATCCCTCCCCTTCCTGTCCCACTGGCCACTACAATTCCACTTCCTGCCTATTGCCACAACCACCTTACTATTCTGTCAATCTTGTCAACACCACTTCATCTATACCACTGTCTCTCTACCTACTCTATCTGACCATATTTTATTCCAACATGTATTATTTTCTAATATCTTCCACACTACTCCTTATTCTCTCTATCTCCACCTCTTACCACTCCAATCTCTTTGACCCACTCCTATGTTCACCAACTTCTCACTCATACAACATATATCCAACTACTTCATCATTTACTATCTCCCCTAATCTCTTTACTACCTCTATCTCAAGTCTATATAAACTATCCATAATACAGGTTTTTAAACCTTCCCACAAAACTAAGTCAAAACTATACAAACTCCATCTAGCATCTACTACACACTCTCTCCTCACTAAAACCTACTTTGTTCTGGAGATATCCATCCCAACCCTGGCCCCTCTTCTCTCCCCAAAACTACCTCTATACTGCCCCCATCTTACTCCTTTAACAGTCACCAACCTCAGTCACTACAATCATCTCCATCCAAATACTTAACTATTTACTCATTGAATATTCGGAGTCTAGCAAATAAAGTCACTGAGCTGCACTCATGGATAGCTCTCAATACCCCTTACCTCCTTTCCCTATCTGAAACCTGGCTGAAGCCACACATCTCAAATAGTGAAATACTCCCACCAGGTTAAAATATCTTCCGATCTGATAGACCTGTAAAAAAAGGTGGTGGCGTGGCCATCCTCTACTCAAACATTCTTAACCTCTCACCATACCCTTCCCCAATTCCTGACTTCCTCCCAGCTGAAATCATCATCCTTAACTGCCATCTGAATCCCACAAAAAAACTTGCAATTGCCTCTATCTACCTTCCTCCTTTTAACAATCTGCCCATTCTTGAAAACATCCTATCCTGGTTCTCCCGCAACATACCATATGAGACACTTATCCTTGGTGATGTCAACATTGATTGGTCCAAACTCACAACTGACTCCCCCCAACTCAGTATCCAGCTACACAGCTTCCACCAACTTATAACATCTCCCACTCGCTTCCATAAAAATTCCTCTTCCAGCTCCATCATAGACTGGATCCTTACCAATTCCCCTCACCAATACCACAATCCCACCACCTTACCTGACACCCTCAGTGATCATCTCCCTACCACCATCTTAAGATACTACTCCCATATTCCTAAACCCCACCTTATTATAGACTGTCGAAAACTCTCGACTTTCAATTCATCCCAATTTAACTCCATTCTCCACAGCACAGATTGGTCCATTCTAAAACACCTCCCACTAAACGATGCTGTAAGCACTTTCAATAGCATCTTCATGAATACTCTAAACTCCTTAGCTCCCTCTAGGAAGATCAGAGTAAAATCAAACCATGCTCCCTGGCTTTCCAAAGAGACTAGGTCCCCTATGAAACAAAGAGGTCATGCTTGGAAAACCTGGACTAAAACTAAAGAACCACCTTTTCTTCAAAAATACAGGCATCTGAGGAACCTTGCAAAAAAACATACAACTAATGACAAAAAGTTATACTATAGCTCTGCTCAGCTTAACAACAAATCCAATCCTCAAAGATTTTGGTCAACTCTCAACAACATCCTCTATCCTGGAAACCCCTTTATCCCTCCCCATACCCTAACTCTTCCTCTCAGGAAACAGCTACCCTCCTGAATAAACACTTTATCTCTTCCATCCAAAATCTGGTAACCTCTAAGCCAAACTCTACTTCGACACCACCTGTCCAAGTCTCACTAACACAACATTGTTTTCTTTTGAGCAAGTTCCCATTACTTACATCAAATCTCTGCTACTCAAGCTAAAACCTTGCTCTCCTTCCACTGACAATCTATCTCCTACATTCCTCAAACTTGCTGCTGACTCAGTTGCCTATCCTGTATCTATACTAATTAATCAATCTATTCTGGAATCAACTGTCCCCACTCTTTGGAAATCTTTCTTCACTATCCCACTTCATAAAGGTGGAAACTCCACTGACCCCTCAAACTACCTACCCATTGCCATTCTGTCCCCCCTCTCCAAGATATTAGAAAAATGTATTCACTCACAGCTTCTCAATCACCTCCTCACACACCACTTACTTACCCCTACCCAACATGGATTTCGTCCTCACCACAGCACCACCACTGCCCTCCTCTCCTGCACTCATATCATTGCAGAGGCCGTAGACAACAATAAACTCATTTCCTGTCTCTTCCTAGATCTCTCCAAAGCCTTTGATACTGTCTCTCATCCTCTACTACTATCCAAACTCACAAATCTCCACCTATCCCCCTCCGCACTTACCTGGTTTAATAGTTACCTATCTGGCAGGGAACAATCTGTCAAATGGCTCTCATCCTCTTCACCTTTCCTTCCCATCTCCACTGGTGTTCCCCAAGGCTCCATCTTGGGACCCCTTTTGTTTAACATCTTCACGAATGATCTTTACACCTCATGCAAAGAATCCTCCCTTATTCAGTATGCCGACGACTCCACACTTATATCCATCTCAAATAACATTCCTGAACTACACTCCCTGACCCAACAGGCCCTACTATCCACTGAGCAATGGTTCTTTCACAACCTATTGATCCTAAATCCCAAAAAGACCAAACTCCTACTTTTCCTTCCCCGTTCTCTTTCTCATCACAAAACCTCCTTTTGTATTACATCTTCTAACAATACAAATGTCAAAGGAAAAAACGTCAAAGACCAATACACTTAAGGTTCAGTTAAGGCACTTTAATTTACTTGCAGCAAGGAGACAAAAACATGCAAATACAAGGATTTGTCTAACTACTAACAGGAAGTATGTTCATTCTTATACTGTTTTACAAGACATGGCCTTCTAAGCTGACGTAATCAAACACAACTTTAAGCATTGTTCTACAGCAGGTGTTACTTCAGATTTTCTGCTGACATGACTAGATTTGTGAGAAACTTTTCAGAAAAACAACCTGGCCTTGGTGACCAGTACTTCGCTTACAAGCCTCTCCTGTACAGTGTTACATTTCAAGGTACTCTTCTAATACAGATACAAGCAAATGCTGATTGCAGTTCATATTTTCAAGCAGGCTTTGTCCTAATTATCTGTTATTTCTACAGCTGTGTATGTTCTCATAGCACAGCGGAACTTCTTGTCTGAGTTTCATATAAGCAGTATTGTTCTATTCATTATTTTCCTAACGCAAGCAGAAATCATATGCTTCTCAGTAAATTTCCAAAGCACAAGCAAGATTTAGCTGACAATACAAGGTCAGAAAGCAACTGCAGTTTGTACAGATTAATGCAGTATGAAATAGAAAAAATGTGTTAACTTTTTTAGGCTCTGAATGCACTAAGCATATTACTAATACACACATTAATACATATTTTTCTAACATTTCCCCCCATTAATACTTTTATTCTACTTTCAAAATAAGCATAAACAGTGTGTTTTCTTCTCCTAACCTCTTCCACTCAGGATTTGCAGTTAAGAGAGTCATTCAGTTTAAACTTATGAAAGCATTTTCAGTCTTTTAACAGTTCTTCAAACTCAGTACTTTGATATAAGGTTTCAGAAACCGACATGTCTATAAGGTCCTTAATCAGTCTTTTCATGCAGGGGATATCACAACAAACACATACTCCCAGTAGGAGCATACCTACACAAATGGCAATCAGGATGTTCATTAGGATGGTACCCCACCCCCCAAACCATTTCTGGAAAAAGTCCATCAGTGGGTTTGGGCCTGGTTTGGTCATGGCTGACACTTGCTGAATTACCTCAAGATGATTGTCTATCTCGTGTTTATGGTTAGGAATATACAAACAGCATTCTTCTTGGATTAAAACGCACGTACCACCTTTCGCTGCTAGGGTGAAGTCAAGAGCCATGCGGTTTTGGAGCACTACAGTTCTCATAGCATTCAGTTCATCAGTCACCAATTCGAGAGCAGAAAAAGTTGCATTGCTCATTACTTCGAGAAGTTTTGACAGTTTTCTCAGCTCCCAAATCAATTTCACTGCTCGATATGCTGGTGATATGCCTGCCCATGATATAACGCTATCACTCAAGTCCATATGTGTCAACACTTTGCCTAGGGAATGATGGTCTTTCCAACACGCATCGATTCATCCCACAGGATTCTCAGGTTTCTTGATGACCTCTCGGACATTTTGAATTTTTTCATGAGGCAAAACTGCAGTGTGTCGTATGGCCGGAACCAGGTAACCCAAAAAACAACTGCCGGACCAATTCTCAGGTAACCATTTGTATGCCTTTCTGCCACACACAAAATAACAGTCCTCTACTTTAGTAGTAACCCTGCTATGAATATACACTCGCCCTGCATGAAACATTTTTCTGTCAGTTATAGACAGCTGTTTATAAAGAACAGAATTATGTTTTACTTCATCAAGTGTTTTATGCATCAATCCAAGAAATGAATCATAGTTTGTATTACAATAAAGATCTACTTTGTTTCCTTTAGTATAACATCTATAAGGAACAGTCACATTGCAATTGCTCCAACCCACCTGAACAGTATAATTTTTATAAAAACACAGTTCCCTTTTGTGGAACAGACACGTGCAATGCTATTTTATCTTGTGCTGTAATGGTTGAGGTATCATAAATTAAGTTCTCCCGGGTTTCATTGACCCCTAGGGGGACTGTAGACATTAATAACCCCCCGTATGCTGTCGGCAAAGCTGTGCAAATCCAGCAATTCGAAACATTGAAAGTCTCAGCATACATATATTTAATTGCCTGGTAAGTGTTAAAGTTTGGATGCGAGTTTATGAGTAATGCTTCACGTTTATTCAGTTCAGTCTGTGTGGCTGGGAAAAGGAAAGGCCACAGCAAAAAGATTATTGTCACTAGTACAGTTAACAGGATGATTATGCAATACTTCTGAGGAAAGGGTTGTTCTGCATTCCTGTTTCTTCTGGACTCTATCATTTTTACTCTTGGGATGTAACAAGATTTTTGTCCAGTTCAAAGTTTTTAACTAATTTACAGTGTGTCAGGTGGATCCAAGAGGCACATTCCGCTATCTTGACTGCAGTGGGTGTTGACAAAAGCACTTGATATGGACTTTCCCACTTTGCAGACGCCCAACTTTTCCTCTTAACTATCTTCAGCCAGATCCACGCTCCAGGGGGCACTGTGCCACTTCTGATTGTCTGGTTTGTTCTTTATCTGAAACAGAATTTAACTGCAGCAAATGCTTAGAATTTAATAACTTACGCATATACTCTGCTAATGTACCATCAGCTTCCTGATTTGCGGGCATGAGAGATTTCCACTGAGGTATATGATAAGCCCATCCAAAGAGCTTTTCAAAAGGAGTCAATCCTTTTGTATTCGGAACAGTTCTCATGCTCAACAGTGCCAGGGGCAGGCAGTACACCCACTTTCTCTGTGTTTCTAATATTAACTTCCTTACCTTACTTTTTAAAATCCCATTATGCCTCTCTACTAGCCCTGCAGATTGTGGGTGATATGCACAATGTTTTTTTAAAGAAATACTGAAAAATCTACTTAGCTGTTGTATGGTCTGATTCACGAAGTGCGTGCCTTTGTCACTGTAGATCCTTTCCGGAATGCCAAATCTAGGGATGATTTCTTTGACAAGGACTTTGGCCACCGTTGTAGCATCTGGATTTTTAATCGGAAAGGCTTCCACCCATCTGGAAAACATATCTACAATGACAAGACAATACTTCTTATTTTCACATTTATTCAACTCTATGAAATCCATACAGATAGTATGAAATGGATATGGTGGTATAGGAAAACTCCCTTGCTTGGGCTTTAACGCCCCTTTTGCATGATATTTATTACAAATGTGGCATACCGCGCAGAATTTTTTAGAGTAATTTGAGAAGTCATATGTCGTGAACACTCGGTTCACCAGCTGTACCATCCCCCCTGTTGAGACATGGATCTGCCCATGGCTCAACAAAACTGCATATCTAAACAAATTAGATGGCAATATTGGTTTCATTCCTTTAGAGATGTATAGCCCCTTTTCAAGAACTGCTCCTCGTTTTACCCATCTTTGTTTTTCAACTTTCATAGTAAGTGTCTGCATTGTTTTTAACATTTCTAAGTCTAAAATCTCACAGGGTTGTAATTCCTCATTCAAAAGAAATGCTTCTGAAGCTGCCTGCTTTGCAGCTGGATCAACTCTTGCATTACCTTTTGAAATCCTATCCTGTTGCTTGGTATGAGCTACACATTTACAAATAGCTACTTTCTGAGGTAACTGAATAAACTCTAAAAGATCTAAAATAAACTGTGCATGATTAATCGGTTTGCCAGTAGATGTTATCATTCCTCGATTTTTCCACTGTTGCGCAAAAACATGTACAGTAGAAAAAGCATACTGGCTGTCAGTAAAAATGTTTACACATTTACCCTTTGCTAAGGTACATGCCCGTGTCAAGGTAATCAATTCTGCTGCCTGTGCAGATAAACTGTGTGGTAAAGATTTCGCTTCTATAATGTCTGTGTCAGAAACTACTGCATATCCTACTAGGTTCTGTCCTGCAGGACCCTTTTTGCATGAGCCATCCACGTAGTATGTCACCTCTGCATCATCCAAGGGCACATCCGTAAGATCTTTTTTAGGTAGTGTCTTTTGCTCAATCACCTGCAGGCAGCTGTCTGGTGTGCCATCTGCAGGGGTTGGGAGCAAGGTAAAAGGGTTCAAAGTTGTACAACATTCAATTGTCATATGAGGTTGGCTAAACAATATAGTCATGCAGGAAAGATGCCTAGCAGGGGAAAGATATTCTACCTTCTCTTGCAGTAAAATAATTACGACTGCATGAGGCACTCTCAATGTGAGAGGGTGGAACAACACTACTGAGGCCGAAGCCTGTACTGCCATTGCAGCTGCAACTACTGCTTGTACACAGTGAGGTAAAGACCGTGCCACTGGGTCCAGTTGTGGTGAATAGTAAGCAATAGGGTGTTGCTTGTCCCCATACTGCTGTGTTAACACTGATGTCATATAACCTTGCTTACAATCTACAGTTTGGAAAAAACGTTTATGATAGTTTGGTAATCCCAAAACTAATGAGGACGCTATTAACTGTTTCAGTTTGCAGAAAGAAGATTCTGCTTCTGGTGTCCATTGTAACAAATCCTGTGCTGCCATAGGCTTTTTATAAATCAGGTTAGTCAGCGGTGCAGATTCCAAGGCATAGTTTGGAATCCAGCTCCGACAAAAATTAGTCGTACCTAGGAAGGACATCATTTCCTTCTTGGTAGTGGGTTTTGGTGCTTGCAAAATCGCTATTTTTCTGTCCTCATCTAATGTCCTACCTTCCTTGGATATTACATATCCTAGGTATTTAACTTGTTTTTTCCAAAGCTGCAGTTTATTTTTGTTTACTTTATGTCCTTCAGTGGCTAAAAATTGTAATAGCACTATGGTATCTTCTTTACAATTTTGCTGGGTGGGGGCCGCCAGCAGGATATCATCAACATAAAGCAAAATCTGACTACCTCTTGGTGGGGTAAATCCCGCCAACTTGCTTGCCATTTCTTGTGAGAATATTGTTGGACTTTCACAATACCCCTGTGGTAGTCGCGTATATGTATATCTTTTCCCCTGAAATGTGAATGCAAACCAATGCTGGCTCTCAGGGTGTATTGGTATTGAAAAGAACGCATTGCTAATATCTACCACAGAAAAATATTTCTGTTGAGGTTTTAAATCATTCAACAGGGTGCGTGGGTCTGGCACCGTAGGTGCCCTTGGTATTACTGCGTCATTTACAGCTTGTAAGTCTTGGACCATACACCACTCCCCATTCGCTTTCTTAACAGGAAATAAGGGTGTGTTTACATGGTGAATCAGGAGATTCCACCAGCACCCCTTCCTTAAGTAAAGCTGCTATAATAGGTTTGATTCCTACCTCTGCATCTTTTCTTAAGGGATACTGCCTCTTTTGTGGTCTAAATGCTGACTTTGGCATAATAGTATCTGGTCCCGCTGTACGAATAAGTCCTACATCTGATTTTCCTGTTGACCAGAGAGTTTCTGGTATATTCTGTAAGGCATTAACTTCCTCCTTCAATAGGAGTGCTAATCAGCTGTCCTTGCTAGACTGCAAGTGTACAGCTGGGCGGGTCTGAGTTATCCAATTCAACTTCTGCATTTGTATTCCCTGTTCTGATAGTTCTAACTCTACCTGTTTCTCCCATCTCATGACTTTTTCTCCCAAGTCTACCCATTTCACATTTTTGTCCTTAGTTAAGCTAACATGTGGTAATTGATTAGATTTATAGAGTGCAAAGAACTCCTGGGGCAATGAACAGCTGACTACACTGTTCCCTTCTGTGTCCCAGTACAGATTACGTAATACCAATCTGTTTGCACAGTTTCTAAACAATTCTTGCTCATATTCCTTATCAGGTCCTGGTGTGTTACAATAATACAGAGTACAGTGCAACAAATGTTATTTATCAATGTCAAGGGATGGGAACTTGCTGATGGCTACGTTCATCATCTCTTCGGTCACCGCCTCTGGACCAGTCGTAACCAAGTCCTGGCTGTACCAATAAAACATTTCACCCTCCGATTGCACTGCAAAGGTATCAATTTGTCGCTGTGCTTCCATACCCTGCATGGTTGGAACTACTGCTATACCAAATAGCTGCATAAGGTCTCTGTCCAAGAGGTTTACTGGGCATTTTGCAGAAACAACAATTTTGCTTTTCTGGGTCAATCCTGAAACAGGATCAGTTATCACAATATTATGGGAGAGGGGCTTCCGATACAGCTGTCCATTAGCTGCTTTCACTAATATGTAATCAGGTGACTCTGAGTTCTCTGGCAGTTTGGAGGGATGTATCAGGGTCCATGAGGCCCCTGAGTCACACAAAAATGTGACTTCCCTCCCTTCTACCAGGAGTGTGACTTCTGGTTTTGTGTCTACTAAATAGAGCTCTAAGCTCAATAAAGCCAAATCGAATATTTCACTTTCTTCACTATCCGTGACTTCTTGCACTTCCTCTATGTCTTCTGTCACATTCTCTACTCCCTCTATCACATACTCATTTGTCCTTTCTCTGCTATCCCCTTCTAGTGATTCCTGACTAGCATATAGTCAGTCCTCACCCTCCTTATCTTCCGTGGTTGCCTTCTTGTTTTTCTTGCAATCCCTTGCCAAGTGTCCCTTCTTACTGCATTTAAAACATTCACCCCTTTTCTTTCGCCCTTCAAAGTCCTCTGATCATTGATCAGATTGTTTGTTTCCCTGGACATTTCTCTTGCCCTTTTTCCTGGACTGTACTACATAAACTTCTGCTCCGTCTTCAACAGAAAATACTTGGGCTTTCTTTTTCTTTTTGCTATTAAAATGCCTTTCGGCATGCCTAGCATATTCAAGCAATGACTGTAATTTGCTTGTACGATGATCTACCATGTGTTTTGTAATAAAACTACTTATGGGTGCAATACTGCCTTTCAAAAATGCATTCTTTAACTGCTGCTCATATGGGGAATCATGTGTCTGGTCTTCAGGAACCTGCATTCCACAATGGTTATTAAAACATTCTAACAGTCTGGCATAATATCTGTCAACAGTCTCACCTTCTTGTTGGATGCATTGATTAATGCAAGTCCAGTCTGCCCTAGGCTTCCATTTCTCAGAGATTTGGTCTGTAAGACCTTTCACTCTGTTGTCTAACTCTGCGCTGTTATGTGGGAGGGGCCTGAGGGCAATATCAAGGGGATTCCAGTCGCCACTAATCATATGCCAATCTGGTCCCACAATTTGTCTGACTACTTTTTCTACCTCTTCTCCGTTTAAATTATAACTCAGCCTCATTCCTTGCAAATCTTCTAAGAATTTTCTAAAATTAATGTTTGGATGGGGAATTCCCTCAGTGGCTTTCCGGATGTCTTCCGAAGTCCAAGGTCTATACACTAGAATAGTTGGGTCCTGACCTTCTTGCCCTGCCTGAGGATTAGGTAATTCTATAAGTGGGCATATTTCTTCTTCGCTCATATATCGTGAATTTCTACCCATTTGATATAACTCAATGTCCCCTTTTGAGTTTCCTGACCATGTTCGAGACCTGGTCTCGACGGGATCTCTAACAAACGGTTTCGCTTTTGTAATGTCTCCACTTGCAATGACAGCAGGATATCGCAGGGGTGGACTAATCTGTTCACTTGCCTCATATTCTGATAAAGGAGGCGGAGGGGCTGATGCTATTACTAGGTTATTATCCTCTTTATCTAAAAACATTGCTTTTGAAATATTACTCTTTTGCTCCCTTCGGTTTACTTCCTCAATTCACCTCTGTGCCTGAGGAATTCCTAATTGACGTTGCTTCTTTACCCGACCTTTAGAATCGGTTTTAAGCTGTTTGACAAGTGAGGATTTCTCTAGTTTACCATCAAATTCATATTTATTAACCCATTTTGAGTAGTATTTAATATTATCAGCACGCTGTGACTGCATGTGTTTTGCGTCTTCGGTTAACGGTGGATTTTGGGACCTTTTTGTACAACTAATACCCATTTTGTTCTACCCTTTTAATTGTTACATAACACCTTATTTTTACGTGGTACCACGGATATTTTTATAGTCTCTACAGAATGACTGCCTACCTGCTCTGTTTCCCTGATCTATGACAAGACAGTAATCTTTCTGTCCCTGACTTATAAACAAAGTCTCTAACAGAACAAATACAAATCTAGTCCCTGATCTAAAACAGAAAAAGAAGGTAGATTCACCTTACCTGAGTCTTCGTGATTGATCACCTGGTTTGAGTAAACCCGTCCTTCAGTCACAGATCAGAAAGTGGCTGGCCTCTTTTGTATGAAAATTCAGTCGGAGGACTTTTCAAATAAGAAGAACCAATGTGGTTTCTTCCACGTACGGTTTCAAGCCACCTGGCCTGTCTGATCCGAGGCGAAGTGAATGTTTCCAGTCCGAAGGACCAATCTGTCAAAGGAAAAAACTTCAAAGACCAATACACGTAAGGTTCATTTAAGGCACTTTAATTTACTTGCAACAAGGAGACAAAAACATGCAAATACAAGGATTTGTCTAACTACTAACAGGAAGTATGTTCATTCTTATACTGTTTTACAAGACATGGCCTTCTAAGCTGACGTAATCAAACACAACTTTAAGCATTGTTCTACAGCAGGTGTTACTTCAGATTTTCTGCTGACATGACTAGATTTGTGAGAAACTTTTCAGAAAAACAACCTGGCCTTGGTGACCAGTACTTCGCTTACAAGCCTCTATTTTACAGTGTTACATTTCAAGGTACTCTTCTAATATAGATACAAGCAAATGCTGATTGCAGTTCATATTTTCAAGCAGGCTTTGTCCTAAT
>NC_056743.1:219638218-219645718 GCF_019279795.1 Protopterus annectens
GCAGAAGACATCTGATAAAGATAATTAATAAGTTGCATTAAATTATATGAAAAAATTATACATGCCTAATACAAAAGATAAATAAAACCAATCAACAGAATCATTTTCTTTATTTATATATAGACTTTGTTTGTGTCTTTCGGCTTTTCCCGGTTAGGGGTTGCCACAGCGGAACTCCGGTCCGCTAATGATTGGCAGTTGATTTTTACGTACCGGCTTGCCAGGCTTGACGCACAACCTTCAATGAAGGTACGCCGCATTCACGCATGTCTTTACGCAGAAGACACTCTAGCTGAGAATCAAACCGGACAGCGTCTTACTGTGAGGTGACAATGCTACCGCAGCACCACCACCACGGGTTATTTATATACAGACTAATTATTGATAACTCTTTTTTCACAATGTTAATCAATTAATGGAATAATTATTTTAATATTTTCATAAAATTGTCTGTTTTTTGTAAAACCTGTTTGATCTTCATCAATTAAGTTAGGAAGAGCCTGTTTGATTCTGTTAGCATAAATAAACAAAAAATTGTAATCAATGTTTAATCAGACATGGGTCTATAGGAAGAACATTATGAACAATCTTTATCTTGCTTTAAAATAGGAGAAAAGTACATATTTTCAAGGAATAAGAAAATAAAATGTCTCTTTTGGTAATAATTTGTATAATTCAGGTATGACTCAATCGTTACCTAGGGTTTATTATAATACAAATAAAAAATCAAACGAGCCCACTGGACAATAGCAAAACAGTGCAATTCAAGATTTTACTAGCAAGTAGATTATGTCAAAGATGGAGAACTTCTAGCAACAACAGAAATTTGTTCTGCTGTCTTAATATTATTTTGACAGGATTTGATTAACCAGAATCTTCATAATATCTTAAATTTCAAAGGAAAGTATTATAAGAAACTTTTAATGAAATTTATTCAAAAAAGGACCAATTTCTCTATAATTGTCCTAAAAAATCATGAAAAATGCTTGTCTGATTTCTCAAAATGATTCATATAAAAAACTGCTTCACAAGAACTATCAGTTAAAAAGAATTACAATCTTTACTAGGTAATATTAAAACCGATAAACTAGATTCAAAAATGGACTCAATTAAAGAAGTATGCAGTAAACAAAGATAAATACTGAATGAAATGCTTAAGCAGCAGAAAACACAGATATCTCAGTTAGAAGAAGCACTAAATGACATTGATGGCAGAATGTCTGAAAAAACAGATTGCATTTCTTTTAAACCAAATCATTCATTACTGGACAGAATTGATGATCTTGAAAATAAATCTAGTAGGAGCAACACCAGCATTTATGTTTTACCCAAACAGCCAGGAGGTAACATGGTGAATTTCTTAACTTCCTGGCTTCCAAAATTATTAAGCTTACCAGAAGCCTTGTTTTTTAAGAATTGAAAGAAAGTCATGGATCCCTAACAAATTCTCCTTTAAAAAAAGTAAAGCTCTCCTCTAAGGTTTGTTATTGTCAGATTTGTTTCCTGCCAAGATAAAAAAAATTGGTGCTAAAGACTGCATGGTCTAGCTTTCCTGTCAAAATGATGAAAATGGGAAATGACACAGTTAGATTTGACAAAGACTGCTTATCCTCAGTAGCACTGAAGAGGAAGGCTTGTATACTATTAACAAAGGAACTAAAGAAAATAGGAATACAACTGGTTTATTGTTTCCTGCAAAAAGTACAGTTTTGTACCTACCATAAATGTAGATGTTCAAGTGTTCACCCTGCTGCAGTCATCACACTTGGGTTATCATGCCGTCAGGCGGTCCCGCAGTCGGCCCGAATTCCAAAGTCTTGGTCCGGCATCGGTTGCTGTCGCTTCTTCCCTGACGTCAGTGCGCCAGGGGTATATAAGAGGCATCTGACACCATTTTCTTCAGTTTTTCTTGCCCCAGATGTCAGGTGCCCCCAAAAGGTAGGCAATATATATATATATATATATATATATATATATATATATATATATATATATATATATATATATACATATGGCTATATGAAAATAAAACAAAACCCTTAGGTACAAGCAAATACACCACAGAGGTGGAGTAGGATAAAGTGGTAGAGATAAGTTCAGCTAGTTCAGAGGGGATGGAGGGAGGGTAACCTGGACTGCAGCAGGGTGAACACTCCAACATCTACATTTATGGTAGGTACAAAACTGTACTATGTTCATCGTGTTACCCTGCTGCAGTCATCACACTTGGGTTGAATCCCAAAGCTAAGGAGGGGAGGTGGAGTCAAACAGGGTTAGAAGAAGCTAGTAGGCCCTGCAAAACTGCAGTGGCAAAACCAGCTCTAGTCTTAGAGTAAAGAGGTAAGTGATAGTGTTTGGTGAAGGTGTGCACTGAACTCCAAGTAGCAGCTTCCAGAATATCCTTGGTTGGCACTCCCCTGAGAAAGGCTGCTGATGTAGCTGTAGCCCTGGTGGAGTGGGACCTAATGTTAGTAGGTACTGGTTTCCCATGATGTGTGTAGCAGAAATGTATGCAATGTCCTATCCATTTAGAAATGGTCTGTTTTGAGATAGCTTTTCCTTGTGATCCTGTAGCATAGGCTACAAAGAGCTGGTCAGTTTTTCTGAAAGCCTTAGTTTTATCCAAGTAGTAACATAATTGCCTGTGAATGTCCAAAGAGTGCAGGAGTCTTTTTCCTTTGTTCTGGGGATTTGGGAAGAAGGTGGGCAAGTGAATGGTTTGGTTTAGGGCCACACTGGATACCACCTTTGGCATAAAGGAAGGATTAGTTCATAGAGAAACTCTGTCTTGATGAAAAATGAGGAAAGGTTCCACTGCCATTAGTGCCTGTAGCTCTGAGACTCTTCTAGCTGAGGTTATTGCTAGTAGTAGGGCAGTTTTCCATGAAAGAAATTTTAAATCAGTTGAAAAAGCTGGTTCAAAGGGCGGCAGTGTAAGCTTTTCCAGGACAAAATTGAGATCCCAAGTAGGTGTTGGAGCTCTCCTTGGCGGTCTTAAGTTCTTAGCCCCTCTGAGGTACTGTCTTAGGAGTGGATGTGAAAATAAAGGAAGATCCATGCTGTAATGAGCTGAAATTGCTGAGGCGTGGATCTTAATAGATGAAAAGGAAAGTCCTTTGTGTAACATCTCGGTTAAATATTGTAGAATCTGAGGAATGTTCGGCTCCAGGGGATTTAGGCCTTTAGCCTGGCGCAAAATCTTTTCCATTTGTCTGAGTAGGTTTTCCTGGTGCTGGGCCTCCTGGCCTCCAGAATGACATCCATAACAGCTTTGGAAAAGGTGTTGGCTGGTTGTTTAGGTAATTTGCCATGCAGCCAGGTTTAAAATCTTGAGCTGGCTGTGTAGAATCAGATTGTCTTGCTGGGTGAGGAATTTGTGGCAAAATCCATAGTGGGCCCTGGGCCATGTTCCTTAAAATTGGATACCAATGTTGGCACGGCCAGTCTGGTGCAACGAGAATCATTTGTGGCCTCTCTAATCTGACTTTCAGCAGTACCTTTGCTAGAAGAGGCAGTGGAGGGAAGGCATACACTGTTAATGTTTTCCAACTGAATGAGAGGGCGTCCGCTTTCCAAGCTAGTGGATGGAAGGTACTTGTGCAAAATTTTTGCAGTTGGTGGTTGTGGGGGCTTGCAAACAGATCTATGTCTGGGCGTCCCCATTTTTGAGCTATCATTGCAAATACTTGTGGATCTAGTTTCCATTCGTGTGGATCCATGATGTTTCTGCTTATGTCGTCTGCCAATGTGTTTTTCTTTCCTGGCAGGAATTGTGCTTGAAATTGAACCTGGTAAGACAGTGCAGTGTTCCACAAGGTCATTGCTTGCCTGCAGAGAGGATAGGAATGCGTGCCCCCTTGCTTGTTTATGTACCACATAACTGTGGTGTTGTCTGTCCTTATTAGTAGTTGTCCTGGGTGTAGAAGGTCCTTGAAAGCTGTTAGGGCATTCTGCACTGCTAGCATTTCTTTTTGATTGATATGCAGGTGTCTCTGATCTGTAGTCCATTTGCCCTGAATGCACTGTCCTGCCATGTGTGCTCCCCAGGCATAGTCCAATGCATCTGTTGTCATAGTTTGCCTGGCTGTGGGTAAGGTGAAAGGCTGACCCTTGTTGAGGTGACATGCCTGTGCCCACCATAGAAACTCCTGGTGAAGGCAGGGAATGAGTGGAATCATTGTTTCCAAGCTGTGGCTGTGCTGAGTCCATACACTTTTCAGGTACCATTGTAATTTCCTCATATGCAGTTTTGCAAATCGTATTAGTAGTATGCAAGATGCCATGAATCCCAAGGCCTGCAGAATTTTTCTTGCAGGGAGTTGGGTCTTTGTTGCCATTATTTTGAAATATTGAAACAACTGTCATTTGTCTGGCATGAGATAAGCCATCTGGGCCATTGTATTCAAGCTGGCACCCAGGAATATTATGTTTTGTGAGGGCACTAGTTTTGATTTCTTTTCATTTAATGTGTACCCTAGGCAACTTAGAAGGTGTTTGACAAATGCCAGATGCTGTAAAAGAATGTCCTTGCTTTCTGCTTGAATAAGACAGTCGTCCAGGTATGGGTATATTTGAATTCCTCTTTGTCTGCAGTATGCAATTACTAGTGCCAGGAATTTTGTGAAGACCCTGGGCACAGTAGATAAGCCAAAGGGCAGTGCAGAGAATTGATAATGCGTTGAACCTGCAATGAAGTGGAGGTATCTTTTGCAATTTTGTCTGATAGGGATATGCAGGTATGCCTCCTTGAGGTCCAAAGTGACTAGCCAAGCATTCTTGCCCAGCATGGGAAGAAGCTGCTGTAGTGTTAGCATCTTGAATTTTGGCACTTGCAGATAAAGATCCAGAATGGGTCTCCATGCGTTGTCCTTTCTTGGAACTAGAAAGAGTCTTGAGTAAAATCCTTGCCCTTGCTCCTGTGTAGGTACTTGTTGAATGGCTCTCATGTTCATGAGAGCTGTAATTTGTTTTTGTGCCTCTGCCCATTGATTTGGTGGCAGGTTTGGCATTCCTTTGATCCTTGGTAAGGTATGAAAGTGGAATCTGTATCCTTGAGAGACAATGTTTAGAACCCATTTGTCTTTTGTGATGATGTGCCAGTTGTCTGCAAAAAATGCTAGTTTTCCTCCCAAGGGTGTTGCCAGGAGAGATTTGCTTGGTAGTTTGAGGATAGAGTCATTGTGTCTGCCTTCTGCTAGCATGGGGCCTGTTTTCTCCTCCTTTCTGGGTAGCAGAACCCCATTGGTGAGGTTTGTAAGGGCCCTGTGACTGACCTCTGCCCCTTGGGCATCTGTATTTGCCCCTCTGTGATCTGTCTGAAGCTGGAAAGGACCAATTTTTTGTTGGCCAATTTCTGCTGAAGCGAGGGGGTTGTACCTGCAAGGAATCCTTAACCATTTGCATAGATTTAGCCTTATCCTCCATTTTCTTTAAAACCTCTTCTGCTTTGACACCAAATAATACATCTTGTTGTAAAGGTGCATCTAATAATTTTGCTTTAACATGATCAGGGAGGGTTTGCTCTTTTAACCAAGCATGGTTACAAATGACAGAGCCAGTAACAGCTGCTCTACAGGAAGCTTCCAATGAATCAAATCCGCATTGTAAAGTATGCTTGCCCACCTGTTCAGCTGCATGCAACAGATCCTGCATTTCCTTGAATTCAGGCTGTTCTGAATGTGTGCTCATTTTTTGTTTTAACTGAGACATCAGGAATTGTTGATATTTCAACATGTGAAACTGGCAATTCAATGCTCTCATAGCCAGAGTTGCAGAGGTGTATATTTTCTTTCCCCATCTATCTAGGGCTCTGGAATCTCTTTCAGGGGGCACAGGATTTTTAGCCATAGAAGCTTTTGCTCCCTTAGGACCCTGGGATGTGGTTTCTGGGTCAGCTATAGGGCTTTTATAAAGGAATTTGTGTGAGTCAGGTACTCTGTAGTATCTGTCTGGTTTGGCTGGAGCAGGAGGTAGAGAGTCTGGATTTAAACTAGACTCCAAGTAAACATCATCCACAATATCAAAAACAGGAGGGATAGCAAGAGGTCTGTGCTGGGGTAATAAAAGGAACTCTCAGAGCCTTTTCTTAGAATCTGAGTAATCCTGGCCTTCCCAGTGGAAATGTTCCCTCATGGTATGTAATGTTTCCCCAAAGGAGTAGTCTTCAGGGGGAGATGCTGAGGGAATAGAGTTTTCAGCATCAGAATCCTCATAAGGTGGAAAAGTGTAATCCTGTTCCTCAGAAGAATTTGAGGAGAGAGAAACCTGGCCAGAGGATGCATAATCCTCCTCTTGTCTTGGTCTTTTATCAGGACGGGGATGGGAACCCCCTGATAAGGGTAATTAAATCTTCAGCCATCTTAAGCATCTGTTTCTTAGGCATGGGGCCTTGACCTGTAGACTGATGAACAGTTTTCGTAGGTTTTAAAGGAGTTTTAAGCTTAGCATAAGATTTAATGGTGAGTGTAGTCGGTCTGAAGACACCTTCTGCAACCGAAGGCGTTTCCTCTGCACCGGTGTCTAATTCTGCTCCGGTGTCAGTAGATGACAGCATTGGCCTAGTAGACTCCGCTTGGGAGTCAGCAGCTGTCTGGGGTTCCAGGTCTGCAGTCATCAGGGGCTGCATAGGCAACCGGAGAACCGGCGACAGGCCCAGTTGAGGCCTCGGGGTCTGGCTTATTCCTAGGCTGCCTGTCCTTATCCTTGTGTTTTTTATGAATTGCAGTCGTCGGCTGCTCTGACGGCATGATATAATTAAATTTCCTACCAAAGTAATGCCGTGCAAAGTCAAAACGGTGTTTGATAGTGCGTTTATTAAACCTAGAGCAAAACCGACAACCTGTGACATCATGGTCTGGGCCTAGGCAAGGAATACAATAGGAATGGAAGTCCTTATGAGGTATTTGCTTCCCACAAGAAATGCAATTGTTAACTTTTTCTGACATCGGACTGAGGCAAGAAAATGTTCCCCAATGGGGTACTTAGCTTTATTGAAGACTTCAGACTGAAATTCAAATCGAAAATCTCAGGTGTCGGCTGACTGGCACTTGCGAACTGCTTCTGCTTCGGGCACCGTGCGGCAAGAAAGACTGGGAAAATGGCGTCGGATGCCTCTTATATACCCCTGGCGCACTGATGTCAGGGAAGAAGCGACAGCAACCAACGCCGGACCAAGATTTTGGAATTCGGGCCGACTGCGGGACCGCCTGATGGCAGGATAACCCAACTGCAGCAGGGTAACACGATGAACATTTAAGAATCTTTCCTCTAGATGGTCAGAAAACATTTGACTCCCTAGGGAAAGCCACTACTTACAGCCAAAAGAACAACATTTTAGACCAAACAGAAGATGTGGATTGAAGCATTACTTCATTGCACTGATGTGCTGAAAGAAATGGTTGGAAGAATAATGAAAACCTCAAAAAGTAAAAAAAAAAAAAATAATCAACATTTTAATATATATTTTTAGATAATTAGTCTAACCTAATTTGAATTGATTAT